>NC_135978.1:19674115-19699158 GCF_053455715.1 Rhinoraja longicauda
GGTCAATGTATCTCTTTTATCAAAGGCAATTCTCATTTTTGACGCTGGGCTAAAATATTGACACCATACTAGAAGTTTGATCTCACACCGTTCTTCACTGAAGTTGCCGTAGAGGAGGGGTGCTCACACCTGCCCACTTGTGAGATCATGGTTGCCTCTTTCCTCTCACGGATTTCAATTGATCCCCTCACATCCGGGGACGCCTGGTACCAACTACTGGGGGCCTGTGATCCTCTACTCAAATTGGCCCTCTTGAATCTACTTCTCAATAGCAGAATACCAATCTGATCTGGAAACTGGCCCATTTCCAAATTTACCTGGCGTGAACATCATCCAGGCCACAACAGGGAAGAATTAAATCCAGGAGAAGGCACAAAGTGCTGGAGTAACTCAGCGGGTCAGGCAGCATCTCTGGAGAACATGGATAGGTGACGTTCCAGGTCGGTAACTTTCTTCAGACTCCAAAGATGCTGCCTGACCTGCGAGTTACTCCAGCACTTTGTGTCTTCTTTTGTAAACCACCATCCACAATTCCTTGTTTCTAAAATTAAGCCCAGGAATCTCCTGTTCATTTGAACCAGGGAGATCTCATTTATTTTTATAAACATTCTCCAGGGGATGCCAGAGCCTCAGAGTTACACCTGACCAAAATTTGATCTTGGCCGATGGTCGAATCCATTCAGTAAAGTAACGCATCATAGAAATAGGCCCTTCAACCCACTGAGTTCATGCCATTTACACTATATCCTACACTAAAACAGAGCAAAAGCTCAACATAAGGGGTTAAAAATCTGATATTAACATTTCCATAATATTGGAAATGGTCTCTGAATGTGTTTTAATAATCAATTCTGAAAAGCCCAAATGTCAAACAATTGTGAGATTAAAGACATTGCAAATTCCTTGAGTGGAATAAATTGATTGTATCATTGGGGGCCCAATTCACTTTCTTGAAACAACTAAGAGAGATACTTTGATCATTGTAAATCTGACTAATTCTGTGTTGGTGTTTCCTTTCACTACTGGTATTTGGGGTCTGCTGCATTTGTTATAGACTGTCGTCTTTCCCACTGGTCAATGGTTTAATTACCCTCAAGCTTTGTGTGGTTCCTACATACTGTGCTGCCGCAACTTTAAGTCTTCATTAATTGCCCGCTTGCTGAAGCAGATTATTAAACTCCTCTAATACTATCTAAAGAATGATAAAGGTGGATGTTAACGCTTGTTCTGAAAATAATCCAGTCTATTCCACTCCCTGCTTATAAGTCCTTCCTTTGCAAATGTTTATCCAAATCCCTTTTGAAAGTTACCATTAATTCTGCTTCACCACTGTCCGGCAAAGTATTGAAATCATTATAACATGACCCTCTCAGCTGGTTACAGGTAGTTTTGCACTTTATCCTGCTCGGGACCTTTACCGGACCAACATTCTCCCTTTATCGTGTCTTGGAGATGCAATCCTGCCACGGTTGATCTCAGTCAGTAGGTTTGGAGACCAAGTTAAGAGGCGGGTGAAGTCACTTTCCTACAGAAATCCAGGTAGTGAAGGAGTATCACTTCATTCAATCGCTATAACCTGGTATCTTTGCTCCTGTGAAATGGAAGCTTCGCCCACTCATTGTTTGGGATAGAATTTGTCTCAGCTCTGTTGGAATTTGTCTCAGCTATGTTTCTGTCAACCACAGACATTGTTGCTGGGTGAGCAGCCCATCTATTCTATTCCAGCAAGGCTACGATGTGACTCCTTGTTGGGGGGGGGGGGGGGAGGTTTATAGATGCTGCTGGTAGGAATGTGACCAGATTCCACGGGGGTCATCTGATATGAAAACTAGACCCCCTTTGGATTTCATCAAACAGCCCAATGAGGGAGGGGGGGGGTGGAGGTGATGGTGTTAGCATGAGTTATCAGGCACTTTTACTGGTTGAGATTGTTCCCCATTGGGAATTTGAGGGCTCGGCCCTGGACCCTTGTTTCCTGCGGCATGTCTCAGCGATTTAGACAAATGTTGGAGCCACCATGAAGAAGTTCGCAGTTGGTGCAAAATTTGTTGCATGATTGAGTCATCAAAATGTAGTAGAAGAGGAGGCCTTTCAGTCCATCGTGGCCATGTGGGCCGAGTATGACCCTATTCCCAAGCTTGTATTCTAAGTGCTTTGTAGGGAACAGCTCTAAGATTCAGGGAGTCATCCAGCACAGAAACAGGCCATCACCCATCATCCCACCTCACCTGCACCATCAATCTGCCCCAACCCTATGTTTCCCCTTGCCATATCCTCATCAACGGTTCTCCCTCACCAATTCCTCTGTCACCGTCCTATGTTACGGGCAATTTGCAGCGGTCAAGCAACCTACCAACAACCCACACACCTTTGGGATGTGGGAGGAAACTGGAGTACCCAGTGGAAACTAATGTTGTTAAAGGGAGAACGTACAAACTCCACACAGATGTCAGGATTGAACCCAGGTCTCTAGCGTTACGTGGCAGTGGTTCTACCATCTGTGCTGCCCCTTGACCTATCATATTGGTGCCTTCAATGTGCTGATAGAGTTCCAGCTTCTCTACCTCTTTGAGCCGTGAGTTCCAGGCCTTTACCACTCTTCAGGGGGCAATTGTTCCTTAGTTGCCACTCCTGCTTCCAAGAATTAAGAGAGGTCTGCACTGCCCAGTTATTTTATTCTCAGCTGAGGAAAATTGGTCTATAAATCTCTCGTGATTTGTTGCACCTCAATATAATGCCCCCACGCAGTCTTCTTGATCAAACCAAATGACCAAACACTCATAAGTCTCTCCTTGTAACTGAAATTCTCCAATCGTGACCACATCCTTAGAAAATCTCCAGTGACTTTTAAGTCCTTCCTCTAGTGTGGTGACCAGAGCTGTACGCAGTGGTAGCGAGGAAGAAAGCTGGAAATAGCGGGAAGATGTCAATGAACTGATTGACTAAGCAGGGAAGTGGCAAATCGGGGAAGCGTGAGTGATCCATTCAGGCTCCCTAGGTGACTAGGTGGGTTTTCTCCGGGTGCTCCGGTTTCCTCCCACGTCCACAAGATCAGTGGGTTGGAAGATTCATTGGAAGTGGTTGTGTTCAATTACTCTCACTGTCGGTGGGTGGGTGGTAAAACTGATGGGAATGTGATGAGAATAAGTAACAGAGAAATGTAGTGGGAGAATACACAGCGTTTTAAAAATGTTAAAAATAACATTTGGACAGGTACATGGATAGGATAGGTTTAGAAGGATATGGGCCAAACGCAGGCAGGTGGGACTAGTGTAGATGGGGCATGTTGGTCAGCATGGTCAAGTTGAGCCGAAGGCCCTGTTTCCACGTTGTATGACTCCAATAGGAAGGTCGGTGAATTGCCATAGATTCAATGGGATGAATGTCCTTCTAAGACATGAGGAGATATGAGAAGTGGGCATTAGCCATTAGACTCTCTTCACTCTGGCTCATTCTAGTCTCCATCAGTCACAATGAGAAGCCGAATCCATCTGTTGGTTTTGACAGCAGGGAGCAGAGCTGGTTACTTGGTGTGGGAAGTGACATACATACACAAGCATACACATACAGACACAGTGACATACAAACCTCAAGCAGCATTCATTATGTATGACGTAGAATAGAGGAAACTTAAGCAAGATGCTGGAAGCTCTCTGAATAAAGAACGGGTGTCAAGGGTTATGGGGCGATGGCAGGAAAATGGGAGTAGGAGGCAGAGATCAGCCATGATTGAATGGCGGAGTAGACTCGATGGGCCGAATGGCCTAATTCCACTCCTAGAACTTGTAAAGCAGAAGACAGACACTGCCGCCCCAGATTCCATTGTTTCAGGAGGCAGGCATTACTGAGATAGCAGACATTGAGGTGAGTCAGCAGCTGTCTGCCTCTCCTGACCCAGGCTTCAGAAACAAGTGTACCAAACACGTGTCCCCTCGTTTTGATGTGGTTAAGATTCGTGCAGTGCTGTGCGTGTACTGTTGGCTTCCTATGAAGACATAGACCACCAGATTAACTTGGCAGTGTGTGAAGGAGTGGCTGGGAGTACGTGTGCAGCAGGAGATTGTAGTGCAGCGTAGTTAAACACAGCTCGGGCAGATGAAGCATGCAGCGACTGGCCTTTGGATGTGGAGAGGATGTTCCCACTAGAGTGGAGAGTCTAGGATCAGAGGGCACAGCCTCAGAATAGAAGGACCTACCTTTAGAATGGAGATGAGGAGGAATTTCTACAGCCAGAATGTGGTGAATCTGGAATTCATTGGCACAGAAGGCTGTGGAGGACAAGTAATTGGGTGCTTTTAAAGCGGAGATTGATAGGTTCTTGATTAGTAAGGGCGTCAAAGGTTACAGGGAGAAGGCAGGAGAATGGGGTTGAGAGAGAAAAATAGATCAGCCACGATCAGATGGCAGAGCAGACTCAATGGGCCGAATGGCCTAATTCTGTTCCTATGTGTCATGGTCTGACGTGATTCGGCATCAGTGGTGGAAGGATATTGGTTCTATGAAGTATAAATTTACCAAACTTCAAGGGGAAGGAAACCAATTAAAGTTAGCAAAATCAATTTCAGAAGGGAGTCTCTTTCTCAACTAATCGTGTTGGAATCGCTGAAGGAACGACAGAGATGGGAGCTGGGGAAGGGCAGTAGTTGTGTTAAATATGCACTTTCAGGAAGTCTTGGAAAATGTACTGCGCAAAAGACTAAAGGAGATTTAAAATGTTCTCTTTTTTTTTAAAAACGTGTCAAAACGTGGAGGTGGCTCGTTCCCCGGGCTTGGGTGAGATGGCACCTGGATTCCTGTGCACAGATCTGGCCAGCCTGCCGAGGGAAGGATATGCTTGCAATGGAGGGAGTGCAATGAATGTTTCGTCAGGTTGATTATTGGGATGCCGCAGTTGCTGTACAAGGAGAAATGATGTAGACTAGGCCTGTACTCTCTGGAGTTTAGAAAAATAAACTCGAAATACAAACTCAAACATGCAAAATTCTTGGCAAGGTAGATACAGGTGTCATGGTTCCCCACGCTGAGGTGTCTAGAACCAGGTGTCAGTCACAGTGTAGTAACTCGGAGGTCACCCATCCAGCACTGAGAGGAGAAGAAACGTCTCCACATGGAGGGTGGAGAATCTTTGGACTTCTTTGCACTAGAGGGCCGTGGACGACTCAGTCACTGGGTATATTTCAGGCAAAGATCAACAGATTTTTCAACGTGAGGGGAGGTAATAGATGCGAGGTGTGTGCAGAATCGTGGTGATTTTGTGGAAAAGTGGAGCAAGCAAATGGCCCCTGCTTCTTGCGTCCTTACTTATCTTCCACTGCTCTCTGACAAAGGGGGGACTGTGTGTTAATGAGGGCTGAGAGCAAAAAAGGCAAGTGACAGCTTCTGAAGGACAAGGACTGGATTTACACAGATCTCAAGGTGTTTATTCCCCACACCCAGAGTAAAGTCAAAGATAGGAAAGCAACTGGTGAACAGGTTAGGAGAGGACAGAATTGAGCCAAGTATCTGGGTCTTGATGCCTGGTGTGATACTGACATGGGAGTATATTATCTCCTGATCAGGCGGTGTATCAAATGACCTGTACACAGTGTGGCCACACATCCCACCCTCAGGGTAAAGCCTGAATATTACGTTCAAATAATTTCTGATTAGCCTGATTCTTGAGTTGCAACTTAGATGTTGTAATACATTAATAAGGGGTTTACCAATCTCAAGAGTATCCCTTATACCCTGTTCTCTAACAAATGATCACAATGTTAATGCAGTATCAAGTTGTCAGCCTTCAGTAGATTGCTGCAGCTCCTGTCTGTGGGCTTTGGCCTGGAATATCACCTGTGCTATTTTTTCCAGCTGTCAAAAAAGCGTCACCAATCCCCCTAACGTTGAGCTACACCAAAGACAGACACAAAATGCTGGAGTAACTCAGCGGGTCAGGCAGCATCTCAGGAGAGAAGGAATGGGTGACGTTTCGGGTCGAGACCCTTCTTCAGACTGATGTCAGGGGAGGGGGCGGGACAAAGATAGGATGTAGTAGGAGACAGGAAGACAGTGGGAGAACTGGGAAGGGGGAGGGGGAAGAGAGGGACAGAGGAGCTATCTGAAGTTGGAGAAGTCAATGTTCACACCACTGGGTGTAAACTGCCCAGGCGAAATATGAGATGCTGTTCCTCCAATTTGCGCTGGGCCGCAATATGAAGAAGGGTACCCTTCTTCAGACTGTCTCAACCCGAAACGTCGCCTATTCCTTTTATCCAGAGATGCTGCGTGACCCACTGAGTTACTCCAGCATCTCCGGTTTAAACCAGCGCCTGCAGTTCCTTTCTCCACACTGAGCTTCACCAATCATCTTCATCAGTCAGCCTTTACCAATCAGCTTAACTCACCAATCAGCCGTGATCAATCGGCCTCACCAAGTAATCAGCCCTCACCGATCAACCTGTCAACCTTCAAACCAAGCAACCTTCACCAATCAGCTTCACCTCACTGGGCTAGAAGGTTCTGCAGAAATTGCAGAATTCGATGGAGGTTTGCCCCGGTGTCAGATCAGGGTCAGCAGCTCCCCTGCAGAACACACTCTGTCTCCAGAGCTGCAGACATTGGGGTCTCCTGACGTCATGTCAGTGCTTCCTTCCTCTGATCTCAGCTCGCAATGCAAGCAGCACCCTCTCGGTGTTGTCTGGTGCAGGCAGGCGTTAGTTAGTGGGAGCCTGGGTTTGTGGTTTTCACAGAGAAACCTCACACACCTGCCCTGCTCGGAGTCAGGCTCAGCCACACCCGGGCACCTTGCAGGCCGTGGCCGCTGACAGACCCTCACCTGACGCCTCCACCTCCACCCACTGTCTGAGAGTCTCACCTGCTAGAGTGGAAACCTGAGTAGAAGGATTGGGTGACGTATCGGGTCGAGACCCTTCTTCAGATTGAGTCACTCAGTCTGAAGAAGGGTCTCGACCCGAAACGTCACCCATTCCTTCTATTCGGAGATGCTGCCTGTCCTGCTGAGTTACTCCAGCATTTTGTGTCTATCTTCGGTTTAAACCGGCATCTGCACTTCCTTCCTTCACAGAGTGGAAACCTTTTGCTTTTCGTCATTGTGACTCTCGCTTTCACCTCTGGGAGGGGCATTTGCTGCTGGCCTGGGCTCTGGGGGCAGCCCAGCCTTCACAGTGCCCACAAGCAGGCAGCCTCCTGAGCCCACTTCCCAATCAGCAGCTTGTGCAAGTTCCCCTGTGCCATGTGAGGACTCTCCAACCCCCCCTCCCCGTCCCCCTGTCACCCCCACCTCTCTGCCCCTTCATTGCAGCCTGCGCTCATTCCTTGCCAACAGCCCTAGTTGCTGAAGGAACGCTGTGGCGTGACCCGAGTTTAGAGGTAGAAACATAGATAATAGGTGCAGGAGAGGGCCATACGGTCCTTCGAGCCAGCACCGCCATTCAATATGATCCTGGCTGATCGGCCAGAATCAGTACCCCATTCCTGATTTCTCCTCATGAATCCATTAGCCCTAGGAGCTATATCTAACTCTCTCTTGAATACTCCCAGTGAATTCCACAGATTCACAACTCTGGGTGAAAAAGTGTTTTCCTCATCTCAGGTGGGATGAAAGGCGAACTGTGTCGGTCGGTGCCAGCTGCCTTTGTGAGGGAGGGGAGGGAGAGTTGACTGGGCCCTGTCCTGTACCCTGTGGTTTGTTGAGCCGAGGGTTGTGAGCACCCCGTTACAAACCCAGTTGGGTTTGCAGTTCCAGTAGCTGTGGTACGGAGGAGATGGAGGAGTGCCTGGCCCTTTAAACGACACCCAGCCTGAGCCTCAGAGTTCACGCTGAGTGCGAGCAACACGCACCACGTTTCAGGCGGTTGTGGTCGGAAATCTCGCAAGGGGTGAACAAGAACACGGGCCGATTTGGTTCTGGCTGTGAGGCGTGCTTGATGTGTGAGCTCATTGATATTTGCCCCCGTCGACTGACGGAACTCGATCAGCCGCTGCCATCGACGTGGGCTGGAACTGTAACTTTCTAAATTGCTCAGCAATAAATGGAGTTGCCATTGGTTACTGTGCATGAATCGTGAGCCTCCACTGCAGCAAGCAGTGTGATGAATGTCTACGGCCCAGAGCCATCTTCTCCGTACCATAGATAGTGGAACTGCAAACCCGACCACATGTGGGAGAAATAAGGCTGCCGTTGTATCCCTGCATGTTAACACTTCTGTTTATACCTACAAAGGAGTTACTCACTCCAATACAATTTCTCAGCACACATCCAATCTCCTTTATTATCAAATCATAGTCATACAGGCCCTTCGGCCCAACTTGCCCACACCGACCAACATTTCCCATCTACACGAGTCCCACTTGTCTGCGTTTGGCCCTTTCCCCTCTAAAATTATCCTATCCATGTACCTGTCCAATTGCTTCTTAAACGTCGCGATAGTCCCTGCTTCAACTACCTCCTCTGGCAACTCGTTCCGTACTCCCACCACCCTTGGCGTGAAAAGGTTACCCCTCAGATTCCTATAAAATCTTTCCCCCTTCACCTTAAACCTATGTTCACGATTTCCCCACTCTGGACAACAGACTTTGTGCGTCTACCCGATCTATTCCTCTCATGATTTTGTGCAGCCTGCTGGCTGCTTTCTCCCCGTGCCCGCTTCTTTCCCAGCTCCTAAAGTTGTGTAAAGTAACTTTAGGACTGATCCTTCATGGAGCTTGGAAGTGACACTGATGGGGAGTGGTCTTGTCATGCTGAACAAAAGGGGCCAGAAGCTCAGAGATGATGTGGGGAAACCTACTGTTTGTAACAGCTGGTAGAGCTGCTGCTTCTTGGCGCTGGAGACCCAGGTTCAATCCTGACTGCGTGGAGTTTGCACGTTCTCCCTATGACCACGTGGGTTTCCTCCGGGTGCTCCGGTTTCTGCCCACGTCCCAGGGACATGCAGGTTGGCAGGTTAATCAGCTGATGTAAATGGTCCTTAGTGTGAAGGCGAGTGGTGGAATATGGGGAGTGCTGATGGGAATGTGGGGAGAATAAAATGGGATTATTGTAGGACGTGTAAATGGGCTTCTTGGTCAGTGTGGACTCAATGGGCCGAAGGGCCTGTGTCTGTCCTCTACGACTCGGTGTAATAATAATGTGGTTAAATGCTACAATAGGGATGAGGGAGAGTGTTTTCCAGATAGATAACTGGCTTAGATCCCCACCCTCAGTGGCTCGAGAGTTTGTAACAATAATTCCTGATTATAATGTAAATAATGTCCAGATTGTTTTTAAAATGAATATAGCAATTTGCATTTCCTGGAGAAACACAGAAACAGTCTCTCAGATTCAGTTGTTGTTCTCAAAATAGTCTCCCTCTTAAAATTTGTGCTAACGGCTTCTTTGCTTCTCTTCAGCAGCTGTGTTTTCAATACGCGCCACGTTATCTCCCACAGCACAACTTCCTGTTGATTTCCTCCTTGGTCCTTTATCTGCGTGCAGAATCTCACTCACTCTCCTTCAGTCGGCTCTCCATTGCCCACTGTCGGCCCCAGGCCCCGGTGCTTTGGGCCGGCCTGGGCCTTCCTTCACTGCTCTCTGCAGCTTGTCCAACCCTCCCCGCGCACCCCACAGCAACTGCCAGAGTCCCGGGTGGTGCCACGCTGTGTCGCTCATCGGTGGGATCGCCGGGCTTGGCCCGACTGCCGACTGAAATACATAGAACACATATTTAATGGACCAGGTTACTCCTGTCTGCGGACAGGAAGTAATCATAGCCTCGCCAAGAGGCAGAGCGCTGAAGAGGCCACTTAGCCCGTGCCTCTTGGTGTTCTGACCTTTGAAAGAAGTATCCACTTGGCCCATGCCCCTGTCCTCTCACTACTCCCCTTTTCTGTTCTTTACCTCTCCGTTTACAAGATCTTGTCGAGGCCGGTTCCTGCCGCTGGCTCGGCCTGTGCACCCTAGATTGGTTAAGGCGCAGTGTAATACACTGCACAGTGGCACAGCAGTGTTGCGTAGAGTTGGAAGAGTTGCTTCCTTACAGCGCCAGAGACCCAGAGTCGATCCTGACCATGGGTGCTGCCTGGACCGAGTTTGTACGTTCTCCCCATGACCTGCGTGGGTTTTCTCCGTGGGCTCTGGTTTCCTCCCACACTCCAAAGACGTACAGGTTTGTAGGTTAATTGGCTTTGATAAAATTGTAAATTGTTCCCCAGTGTGTGTAGGATAGTGTTAGTGTGCGGGGATCGTTGGTTGGCAAGGATCCGATGGGCTATAGGGCCTGTATCCACACACTGTATCACTAAACTAAACATCACCCATTCCTTCTCTCCAGAGAAGCTGCCCGTCCTGCTGGGTTTCTCCAGCATTTCGTGCCTGCACCACCTTCACCTTGCCTTTGCCCGCTGGCTGCCTTCTCGCACCCACCTGTCTCTGGGCAGTAAGAGCGATCTGGTCTCACCAGCCTGCCCCACAGAGCTCTCTCAGCACGTTACCCCTACGTGCCAGGAGTTGGTTCTCAGGTGGCCCTCTGCGGTCGCGCAGCACACAACCAGTAATGGAAGGATAGCAGGGAGTGTGGTCCACTGTAATTGTTCCCAGCTGGGCTGCCGTCACCCAACCTCCACCCATTCTCCACCCAACCCTGTGCCAGAGGCTCAGTGGGCAAGATCTGACAAAATCCCCATAAAATATTATGGGGTATTGCAGATTGATGATTAAAAAAAAATGAATTGTATCCATTTTAAAATAAGGCTGTAACGTATCAAAATGTGGAAAAAGTGAAGGGGTGTGAATACTTTCTGAATGCACTGTATATATATATCTGGTCCCTCTGAATCCTTTCCTATTTGCCTGTCACAGACGTTAAGCTCACTTGTCTGTAGTTTCCAGCCGTATCCTGGCAGCCCTTCTTTAAACATAGGCACAACATTAGCCATCCTCCCGGGACCTGTACTTCACCCGACTTCCTGAAGTCGATGCCCAGCTTCTTGTTTAGCTACGGTGAATTTTCATCTGCATATCTACCACTGCTCTGTCTTTCCCATGTCCCCATCTGTGCCCACTCCTCCCATCCATTGTGCTGCTGGTCCCAAAAACTCCCCCCTCCCCCCCCCAAACACAAGGCCCAGTCTTTACCTCATCCCCTTCAGAGGCACCAATTCAAATCCCATCACAGAAGCTCTGCAATCTCATTGAACTTGAATTTATTAAAAAGTAAGTTCTCACTAATAGTGACCGTGCAACACATTGATACATATTTCGTCCAGTAATGCCCTTTACGAGAGGAAATCTGCCCCCTTACTGGGTCTAATCTACGTATGCCCCCAAATCCTCCAAGGCGGTTAACTTTAACCTGCCTCCAGGTCATGGAAAAAGGTGTAGCAATGGTGGCACAACTGGTAAAGCCACTGCCTCACAGCTTTAGAGACCTAGATTTAATCCTGACCAGTGCTACTGTCTGTGTGGAGTTGCACGCTCTGTCTGTGAACACGTTTCCCCCTGAACACTCCATTTACTCCCACATCCCCAAGACGCGCGGGTTTATAAGTTAATTGGCTGCAAAAGTACCCATTTAGTTCAATAATACCCGCAGAAAGGTTCAGAACACCAATAAATGTTACGACAAAATGCTGGAGTAACTCAGCAGGCCAGGCAGCATCTAGGAGAGAGGGAATGGGTGACGTTTCGGGTCGAGACCCTTCTTCAGACTGACCCGAAACGTCGCCCATTCCCTCTGTCCTAGATGCTGCCTGACCTGCTGAGTTACTCCAGCATTTTGTGATACCTTCGATTTGTACCAGCATCTGCAGTTATTTTCCTGCACTATTCAATAAATGTTACGGTCATCCCCCAGGACTGGAGAGACAAGGTGGTTCAATCACAGAGAAAGCCCAGAGGTCCACACGGGAGAGAATAGTTTGTCCTATTTACCTCGACTGCACTGCCCTCTGGTATTCTGCCCCTCTGGAGAGGCGAGTCTATGGACTGTTGCTGAGAAAGTAGGGAAAGGAAATTAGCAAGGGGGATAATCCTGAGAGGAGTGTAGAGAGGAACTGCAAATGCAGGTTTATACCGAAGATAGACACAAAGTGTTTGGACTAACTCAGCAGGTCAGGCAGCATCTCCGGAGAAAAAGGATGGGTGATGTTTTGGGTTCGGTTCCCGACCCGAAATGCCTCCATCCTTTTTCTCCAGGGATGTTGCCTGACTCACTGAGTCACTCCAGCACTTTGTATCTGTAATTCTGAGATGAATAATAATGGTGACTGTGATCAATGGCTAATTGTGTGGTTAACTTAACTTAACAATGGCCATGTTCCATTGTGTCTAAAGTTCAAGGCTCCAGACTACAAAGCCCCAGACCCTGCCGAGCGCCAAAGGAAAATGAGATTGGAAATCCCTTCAGTTGCACAAGGTGGCCTGACTCTGGGGGAAAATGACTGGTTGAATTTCTGGGGTGATGGGAACTAGGGGTTATTAAAAAAGAAGACACAAAGTGCTGGAGTAACTCAGCGGGGAAGGGGGGGGGGGGTGTTCAGGCAGCAATTCCGAAGAACATGGATAGGTGACGTTTCGGGTCAGGACCCTTCTTCAGACTCAACACAGACTCAGGGGTTATTAAAGTCAAAGCGCTCCAGTGTGGTTTCAAGAGAGCACGAGTGTCAAGAAAGGGATGGTTGCCGATCGTGGGGAGTGCTTCTAATGACCCCATCTTTTCTTTGCTTCCACAGGAGAAGAAGACAACAAATACAGGAAGAACAGGCAGCTGAAGTTCTAGGAACTGGCCGGGGAATTCGCGCTCCGGGAGAGTCCAACCTACGACGTTCCAGTTTTCATTTTCCAGTTGTGTAGATCTCCCTGTAAACGCGGCGTGCAATAGCTGGACAGCTGGCCCGTGTCCGAAACGCGAGTGTCTGTGTGAGGGTAAAATGTCAACTGGAATGAATTCTATAACGTATTTTTAGCGTTTGGCAGCATTATGTGGTGTTTTGTTTAGTAGTTCCTGTTAGCTCTGTGCCCTTTCCTCCTCATTGTACTGTTCACCAGAAAATTAGAATCCCCCTTTTTAAATTCTATGAAGAAAATAGTCTTGTAGCATGAGTTTTATGTTGTTTGTGGAAATCAGGAAGACACACTTCTCTGTAACGACAAGGAAATGGCTTGACATCACTTTTTGTTGGATCCGGCACAAGAAAGACCGGAAGATTACGTTCCATTCTTGTCAAGTGATCCTGTCATAAATTCATAAGTTCATGAGTGTTAGGAGCAGAATTAGGCCATTCGGCCCATCAGGTCTACTCCACTATTCACTCATGGCTGATCTATCTATCCTTTTCAACCCCATTCTCCTGCCTTCGTCCCATAACCCCTGACCCCCTTACTAATCAAGAATCTGTCAAAATCTCCACCTTAAAAAATCCGTTGATTTGGCTTCCACAGCCGTCTGTGGCAATGAATCCCACAGATTCACCACCCTCCGACTAAAGAAATTCCTCCTCATCTCCTTTCTAAAGGTGCATCCTTTCATTCTGAGGCTGTGGCCTCTGGTCCTAGACTCTCCCACTAGTGGAAATATCCTCTCCACATTCCCTCGATCCAGGCTTTTCACTATTCGGTACGTTTCAATGAGCTCCCCCATTCCTTCTAAGAGTTCCCTGTCCTTCTAAGAGTTCCCTGTCCTTCTAAGAGTTCCCTGTCCTTCTAAGAGTTGAAGGGGTTTTTTTTAATTTTAAATCCTACAAAATAGGCAAATATGGCAGATGCTGGAAATGTGAATTCAAGCAGAGAGAAACTGAGTTAACGAATCAGGTCATCAAAATTCTAAAGGTCAGAGAGTTCAACAGTGTGTGCCCAGGACCCAACATCATTGGGATAGGACTCAGTCCCACTCTCGTCACTGTGAGTCCTTCCACCAAGTCTACATGCACATATTATGTGTATGCACATGGGAGGCTGAGGCACCAAGGCACCAAAACAAGGAGAAGTGTTACCATTTTCCAGAGCAGTTGATGAAGATTCAAGGTCGCCCTTAATGGTCGTCTGTTACCTAGGTCTGCACCAACACAGAATGGGATACAAGTGAGATCTCCCACATTACTCTATACACACACACACACATGTATATATATATATATATATATATACACCGATCAGCTAAAACATTATGACCTGATGAGCCAAAACATTATGACCACCTGCCTGATATGCTGTTGGTCCTCCGTGCGCAGCCCCATATGCAGCAGGGTGCGATGCACTGTGTATTGTGACGCATCCCTTCCCGTGACCACCATTAAAATTTTCTGTGACTTCTGTCGGTTCGGACCAGACGGGATAGCCTTCGTTGGCCTCGCGCATCGATGAGCCTTGGGCGCCCAACACCCTGTCGCTGGTTTGTGGTTTGTCCCTCCTCGGACCACTGTCGGTAGGTACTCACCACTGCTGACCGGGAGCACCCCACAAGCCTTGCTGTTTCAGAGATGCTCTGACCCAGTCGTCTGGCCATAACAATTTGGCCCTTGTCAAAGTCGCTCAGGTCTTTACTCCCGCCCATTTCTCCTGCATCCAACACCTCAACTTCAAGAACTGACTGTTCTCTTGCTGCCTAATATATCCCACCCCTTGACAGGTGCCATTGTAACAAGATAATCAATGTTATTCACTTCGTCTGTCCGTGGTCATAATGTTTTGGCTGATCGGTGTATATATGTGTGTGTGTTTGTGTGTGTGTATATATATATATATGTATGTACATATATATGTATATGTACATGTTGGGTTGGATCCCAACACAAGAGCAGTCAAGTTGAGCACAAATACCAGCCATGGGAGAGTGGCGTTATGATGTGAGCGGGTAGATGGACATTCTTTTGCTCCCCTCCTACTGTACATCGAGGGGGTCCACTAGCTACACTAAAAGCCCCAACTTCAGGAACTAACAAACAGACAATTTCTTCAACTCAGTCGACACAACCCGCATCGTGTCCACAATTGGACAAGAAGCGCAGATTTTAGCTTCAAACGTAAGTTAACTGGTTCTAAATGAGGCGATCACCAATCTCTGCCAATCCCTCCCTCGTTCCTGCCACACACACACTCGCTGTTTTTTTCCCCCGACGGGGCCGGATGAAACGTTCCAGCCGTCGGGTTGCTGTCGGACTTGCGGGTCTGAGAAGCAGTTCCTCCTTCTGGGAAGCCCGAGAGATCGGGACACAATCCCAGTCCAGAGTGGGGGGGGGGCAGCTCACCCTCCCCCCAGTGCCCCTCTCCATGACCAACGACGTGACTACCGAAACATGCGTGGGCTGGTGTTTTCTGTAATGAAAATGTTCTGTATTTAAAGGGTTTTAAAATGTTCTTTCAAGTTTGGTGATTTTCGATAGGTGGATCAGATATTGTTCTGGGAGGCAGCTGATTCTCTTTCGCCTGTTACTCTTTGAATCTAGTGTAGAGTTTGGTGACTGTGGCAGGTGGAGGGCTTGCTTGGCAGAAGGGGCAGGAACAAAAGTGCATATGCGCGTGTGGTCCATACTTTCACTCTGCATTCCAGAAAGGTCAGGCAGTATTGTAGCCCAATCCCCAGGGCCCCATTGAGTCCCAGTTGGTGCTTTAGCTCACAAATCAATTCTGTTTAACTAAAATGGGTAGAAGTGACTTCATTGCAAGGTCTTAACATAGAGTGGGGGTACGAGGCAGCATCACCGAGAGGGAAGATTTCCACACTCCCTACCATTGTTAGCAGCTCCTGTGCCACCGAGTTACTTGTAAGCCAGGACGAGACCCCGGCCTCACCATCTGACTGCAATTGTTCTCTTTATCCAGTTGGCCTGTGTTTCTCCAGACGTGAGGCGCTAGCTCCAGTCTTCCCTTCAGCCACCACTCATGGTCACGTCTTCAGCTGACCCAGACCTCTCCCTTCCACCTACCCTTCCTCTTACTGCCTTCTTCACCTCTCTGCGCAATGATGCTGATCCCCTTGTTGCCCATCTTTAGGTCACCTCTCCAGACATCTCCCCAGGAGGCCCAATGCTCCCCTCTGAACCGCCCTGGCATGTTTTACCGTGTTAAAGGTACTATGTGGATGCACTGTGGCTGAGATGGTATCGGGGATTATTCACTTGCTGGTGAGGTCATGTAGCTTCCAAACAACACAGAGGAGCAGCCGACTGTACATTGGTCATCACAGCCCTGAGCATGCACCAGTGTAGTCATGCACATGCACTGCTGTAGGCCTGGTTGTGCACTGCTGGAGTCCTGGGCTTGCAGCACTGCAGTACAGGGCCTGCAGCACTGGAGTAATGTGTATGCACTGCTGCAGGCCTGGTTGTGCACTGCTGGAGTCCTGGGCCTGCAGCACTGCAGTACTGGGCCTGCAGCACTGGAGTAATGTGCATGCACCGCTGTAGGCCTGGTTGTGCACTGCTGGAGTCCTGGGCCTGCAGCACTGCAGTACTGGGCCTGCAGCACTGGAGTCATGTGTATGCACTGCTGCATGCCTGGTTGTGCACTACTGGAGCCCTGGGCCTGCAGCACTGGAGTCATGTGTATGCACTGCTGCATGCCTGGTTGTGCACTGCTGGAGCCCTGGGCCTGCAGCACTGCAGTACTGGGCCTGCAGCACTGGAGTCATGTGTATGCACTGCTGCATGCCTGGTTGTGCACTGCTGGAGTCCTGGGCCTGCAGCACTGCAGTACTGGGCCTGCAGCACTGGAGTCATGTGTATGCACTGCTGCATGCCTGGTTGTGCACTGCTGGAGTCCTGGGCCTGCAGCACTGCAGTACTGGGCCTGCAGCACTGGAGTCATGTGTATGCACTGCTGCATGCCTGGTTGTGAACTGCTGCTGTCCGTAATTGCTGGATCTGGTTCCCCATTGACATAAAGGAAGCCCGGCAATTAAAATGTTGGGCTAAGCCGTGTCTGAGATGATGTGACCAAGTACAGTGCTCTCAGAGGGTGGAGTGAAAGCTTTGACAGGGACTTAGTTGAAGACTTGTGTACAGTCAACGGCTATCAATGAACGGCTAGACTGTGGAAATAACGTGACTCAGTCTCTCCATGTGTTTGCAGCTTTAATATTTTCATTGTGCTTTTACTTTTCTCTTCAGTGGTTTGTTCCTTTAATAACTTGGTCTCTAGTCTGGGCAACGGCACAGAGTGCTCTCCACATGCACCCTGCTAGTTTGTTCAGAGTAAGCTGCCCGGCGGTGCACGCCAGTTCAGTCCCACTGCACCAGGCCCTTCTCCAGCTCATGCCAGCCCCTGGGACAGATCCTCCCAGCGTAACGCTGAGCCAGCGACCCAGGGGACAGCGGTTCGGACCTCACCTTGGAAAACCTGAGCATTTCACAGTTCTGCCATCAGGGGTCACTTCTGAGGGGGAGGGGATGGAGTTAACTAGCAACTTGCTCGATCCACAACAAAGAGGGAAGTCCCCTGCACCAGAATCCCAGGGACCAGGGCTGGCCAGTACAATTTAAAACATGCCAACTAATGTCAGTGGACGGAATGGACAGATGACGTTTTGGGTCGGGGCCCTTCTTCTGCTTGACGAACTGATGCTGAGGATTAGCAATGCCGTTCATTCAGAAGCCACTTGCCTCGTTTAATGATTATTCATGTCATATAGTCAATGTCCGTGTGTTATAGGAGCAGAATTAGGCCATTCTGCCGAACCGGTCTACTCCTCCAATCAATCATGGCTTATCCCTCTCAACCCCAGTCCCCTGCCTTCTCCCCATAACCCCTGACACCCTTGTTTGTTTTTCTCTCTGGAAACCCATCGTCCAGTCTTGGGGCAAGCTGGGGCAGCTGGTTGGAACGGAATATTCTCATTCATTGAGGCTGGAGTATTTTGGGATATCTTCGTGGCGATCATGATGTTTTCCTCACCGGTGATCAAGCTGGGGATCGCAGGCTCGAGGACGTGACTGTGGGTGCACTGTGAGAAGGGTGACGATCACCACCATTTCTTTGGGAGACTGCCAGGCTTAGATGACAGGGTTTAAGTAAGGAGGATTTGCATTGAAGAAAACAAAATCAACTGCAGGTCTTGAACAATGTCTTTGTTTTGAAGTGAGGAATAATAATTGGTGATGAATTTACTCGGTGTGGCCCTGACGTGAGAGGTTGCACATTAATCAAGGGAACCGTCTAACTTTAATGTAATTGACTCTTTGATCATTTCTGCTACAGGGTATTCTGTGCTTAAACTACTGTAAATAGCTTAAGGAATGTGGAGACAATAATAATTTGTTATATTTATTGTACTGTTCCATTTTGCTAGCTGGATTTGAAGTGAGATTTTCTATACACAAATAAAGTGACTATGCTGGACTTGACCAGTGCTCTCGGTCTATTTTTACAGTTTATAGACAATAGACAATAGACAATAGGTGTAGGAGGAGGCCATTCGGCCCTTCGAGCCAGCACCGCCATTCAATGTGATCATGGCTGATCATTCTCAATCAGTACCCCGTTCCTGCCTTCTCCCCATACTCCCGGACTCCGCTATCCTTAAGAGCTCTATCCAGCTCTCTCTTGAATGCATTCAGAGAATTGGCCTCCACTGCCTTCTGAGGCAGAGAATTGCACAGATTCACAACTCTCTGACTGAAAAAGTTTTTCCTCATCTCAGTTCTAAATGGCCTACCCCTTATTCTTAAACTGTGGCCCCTTGTTCTGGACTCCCCCAACATTGGGAACATGTTTCCTGCCTCTAACGTGTCCAACCCCTTAATAATTTTATACGTTTCGATAAGATCTCCTCTCATCCTTCTAAATTCCAGTGTATACAAGCCTAGTCGCTCCAGCCTTTCAACATATGATAGCCCCACCATTCCGGGAATTAACCTAGTAAACCTACGCTGCACGCCCTCAATAGCAAGAATATCCTTCCTCAAATTTGGAGACCAAAACTGCACACAGTACTCCAGGTGCGGTCTCACTAGGGCCCTGTACAACTGCAGAAGGACCTCTTTGCTCCTATACTCAACTCCTCTTGTTATGAAGGCCAACATTCCATTGGCTTTCTTCACTGCCTGCTGTACCTGCATGCTTCCTTTCAGTGACTGATGCACTAGGACACCCAGATCTCGTTGTACGTCCCCTGTTCCTAATTTGACACAATTCAGATAATACTCTGCCTTCCTATTCTTACCACCAAAGTGGATAACCTCACACTTATCCACATTAAACTGCATCTGCCATGCATCCGCCCACTCACACAACCTGTCCAAGTCACCCTGCAACCTCATAGCATCTTCCTCACAGTTCACACTGCCACCCAGCTTTGCCTCATCCATGCTTTTAAACGCTATTCCCAACACTCAGTCCCACATTTTACTTTCATCCCAATCTCTTCTTGCCAACCTGGGAATTTCCTGGGGGATCGGCGGGTTGCACTGATCTTTCAGGGGTGAGTTGCTTCCGCTGATCCCCAGGACCGCCGGCAGCGTTTGGTGGAAGCAAATATCCTTCCTAGACCCGCGGCGATCAGAGAGAGCAATGTGGGTGAAGCAAGTTCACAAGTTATAGGAGTAGAATTAGGCCATTCGGTCCATCGAGTCCACTCCACCATTCAATCGTGGCTGGTTTCGGCCTCCTAAGCCTATTTTCCTGCCTTTTCCCCCTTGACTCCCATTCTAATCAAGAATTGATCTCTGCCTTAAAAATATCCACTGACCTGACCTCCACAGCCCTCTGCGGCAATGTTCCACAGATTAACCACCCTCTGACTAAAGAAGTTCCTCCTCACCTTTCTAAAAGAGCGCCCTTTAATTCAGAGGCGAAGAAAGCAGAGGCTGGAGATACTTACGGAGCAGTGGGCAAGGCCTGGTGGGAGACATTGCTGGGTCCACACTCTCCTCGTAACGTCTCCATCTCTGGTGCCAAGAGTTGACATCGGGCCACCTTTCCTCCATCACCTGGGACCTTCAGCAGAGTTCATATGTGAGGAGACAGAAGGCTGTGGAGGCCAAGTCAGTGGATATTTTTAAGACAGAGATAGATCGATTCTTGATTAGTGCGGGTGTCGGGGGATATGGGGAGAAGGCAGGAGAATGGGGTTAGGAGGGAGAGATAGACCAGCCATGATTGAATGGCAGAGTAGGGCCGAATGGCCTAATTCTACTATTCTTTATGACCTTGATTAGTGCGGGTGTCGTGGGATATGGGGAGAAGGCAGGAGAATGGGGAGGAGAGGGCGAGATAGATAAGCCATGATTGAATGGCGGAGTAGACTTGATGGGCCGAATGGCCTAATTCTGCTCTTTCACTTGTGAACTTATGAGATAGGCACAAAAAGCTGGAGTAACTCAGCGGGTCAGGTGAGGAGGTTCTGGGCATGATACTCAGATAAGGACAAAGGTAAGAGGGCGTAGAATCTCCAATGAAGCAGGTTCATGAGCTTTCCCTGAAACTCACTGAGCAAGTTTGAGGTGCTGCATTTTTGGATGTTAAATGTAACTAGACCAAGTTGGGCCCAAACCTCTCCTGCATTGGTGCAGCACCCTCTCCTCCCCCCCCCCCCCTCCCCTCCCCCCCCTACCCCCCTCTCCCTCTCCCCTCGCCCCCTCCATCCCCCCTCCCTCCTCCCTCCCCTCCCCCTCCCCGATTTCAATGAAACTTCTTCCATTAGCACCAAAGGGACGACAGTGAGTAAGGTGAGCCTATAATTGTCACGCTATCGTGTACCGCTTTGGCTGTAGTTCAGGAACAAACAAACAAACAAACGAGAGTTCTAAACATAGCACAAAAAGTAAGGAAATTTGTGTTTGGTAGATTATTTCTTTGTTGTACCAATGCTTCTTGGCAATAAATCTTATACCTTTGGAAAGCCTGTTTATTTCCCTTTTAAATGGTGCCACATTTGTAAGGAACATGCATTTGTGGGATGAGCAGCAGAGCTGAGTATATGGGTTGCGCCCATGAAAAATGTGCCAAATCTTCTCTGCCAATGCCAAACAGCTTATTCTGCTGTTGCTATTGACTCTTGTTTTGAGCTTCTGGTACCCCCAGGTGCTGACAATCAGGTGCCTCGTTGGCTGACTTGCGACAAATGCTGGTTGAAGAATGGGATGCCATCCCACAACAGTGTGTGACCAGGCTGGTGACCGGCATGAGGAGGAGGTGCCAGGCTGTTGTGGCTGTGTATGGCTCTTCCACACGCTACTGAGGCTCCTGTTTATTAAATGAATAAATTGTTAAATTGCCAATATGTTTTGTTTCTTCAGACTTCAATCATCCAATCCACCAAACAACACCGAACAAGAGTCAATGGCAGAATAAGCTGTTTGGCATTGGCAGAGAAGATTTGGCACATTTTTCATGGGCGCAACCCATATACTCAGCTCTGCTGCTCATCCCACAAATGCATGTTCCTTACAAATGTGGCACCATTTAAAAGGGAAATAAACAGGCTTTCCAACGGTATAAGATTTATTGCCAAGAAGCATTGTTACAACAAAGAAATAATCTACCAAACACAAATTTCCTTACTTTTTGTGCTATGTTTAGTACATAGATGAGAACGTGTACAGTTAATGGCAAGACCCTTAACATCATTGATATACAGAGGGATCTTGAGGTCCATTTCCATAGGTGCTGAAAATAGCAACAAAAGATTGAGTGGTATAAAAAGGAATATGGTACGCATGCCTCCATAGGTTAATGCAAAGGGTATAAGAATCAGAAATCATGTGTTGGAAGGATCTGCAGATGCTAGTTTAAACTGACGATAGACACAAAAAGCTAGAGTAACTCAGCGGGTCTGGAGAAAAGGAACAGGTGACGTTTCGGGTCGAGAAGGGTCTTGCAGCCGGGGTATGACAGCAGCGCCCCAGCCCTCGAGGAGCTTCTGAGGTGAACACCAAAAGAGGTACTGCAGATGCTGGTTTACCATTCAAAAACACAACATGCTGGGGAAACTCAGCAGGTTCACTGGAATTTAGAAGGATGAGAGGGGATCTTATCGAAACATATAAGATTATTAAGGGGTTGGACGCGTTAGAGGCAAGAAACATGTTCCCAATGTTGGGGGAATCCAGAACCAGGGGCCACAGTTTAAGAATAAGGGGTAGGCCATTTAGAACGGAGATGAGGAAAAACTTTTTCAGTCTGAGAGTTGTAAATCTGTGGAATTCTCTGCCTCAGAAGGCAGTGGAGGCCAATTCTCTGAATGCATTCAAGAGAGAGCTAGATAGAGCTCTTAAGGATAGCGGAGTCAGGGGGTATGGGGAGAAGGCAGAGACGGGGTACTAATTGAGAATGATCAGCCATGATCGCATTGAATGGTGGTGCTGGCTCGAAGGGCCGAATGGCCTACTCCTGCACCTATTGTCTATTGTTGGGCAGCCTCACTGGAACCAGGACAGGAGCTCTCTGAGCCAAGGGATGGAGAGGGTGAGATGGTGACGGGCAGGCATGATAGTGGGACGCACTGCTCCAGTCCTGTGTCAAGGCATAGCCGTGTCTAGGGTACCGTGGAGGGAGGGGGGAAGGGGCTGTGGGTTGGGAAGGTAGGGTGGGCAAGGCTTGAACTACACTGTGAGAGGTCCACTGGCTGAATAGGCTCAGCCTCAGGAACCAAGCAAGAAGAAAGGGGGCAACCACACTGAGTCCATGCACTGTCCATATGGGCAGTGGGAGAGCCCTCAGCAATACGGTGGCACAGTGGCCCGGCTGATAAAGCTGCTGCCTCACAGCTCCGTAGACCCCGGTTCGATCCTGGCCTCAGACACTGTCTGCATGGAGTTTGCACGTTCTCCCTGTGATCGCATACGTTCCTCTGGGTGTTCGGGTTCCCTCCCACGTCTCAAAGTTGTGGGTTGGTGGGCCAATTGGCCAACTGTAAACTGCCCCTAATGTGGAGGTGAGGGGTAAAGTCCGGGGAAGTTGATGGGAATGTAGAGAGAATAAAAAATTGGATTAATGTCGGATTAGCGTGAAAGGGGGAATGGAGGGGTCGGTGGGCCGTAGGGCGTGTCTCTGTGATGCCATGAATGATGAAAATGCCCAAGTGTTGTTGAGTAAGGAGCAGAGAGTTCAGCTGAGCAGCCTGCCTTGAATTATGTACGAAAGGAACTGCAGATGCTAGTTTACACTGAAGGTAGACACAAAATGCCGGAGTAACTCAGCGGGTCAGGCAGCATTCTCTGGAGAGAAGGAATGGGTGACGTTTCGGGTCGAGACCCTTCTTCAGACTGACAGCTGAGTTACTCCAGCGTTTTGTGTCTATCTTCTGCCTTGAATGAGTTGAGGCAGCTTCCTTACATTAAAACAAAAGGGTTTGTTAATCCCTGCTGTCTGCAGAGAAAACTCTTTTGGAAAGAGTGGGTGCAGGAAGCTTCCTAAGATGGATGCTCGCCAAAGATCACAGATGTGGGTTTTTTTCAAGAAATCAAAGGGCCAGACAATGAGTGCCAAATATGTCCAAAACTGGAAGTGGAAAGTTGGACAAACATCACATAGATGGCTTATTATTCTTTGTCGCTGATAAATCCCCCAAATTCCAAGGTCCGTGACTTCCCTGCCTCTCGGCCTTGCTGAGAGGGTTTGTTGGGACAGTGGCCCAGAGAGATCTCCTCAGAGTCAGTGGGCACCACCAGCAGGAGGCACTCTTCCCCACATCCTCGCCCACCCCACTTGCTGTGTACCGCCACAATCCAAAACGGGCGGCAAAGTGGTAC
Source organism: Rhinoraja longicauda (assembly GCF_053455715.1). Classification (NCBI taxonomy): domain Eukaryota; kingdom Metazoa; phylum Chordata; class Chondrichthyes; order Rajiformes; family Arhynchobatidae; genus Rhinoraja; species Rhinoraja longicauda. Next base: position 19,697,771 of record NC_135978.1, read on the forward strand.
ACTTGCTGGTCTCACAGTGCCAGAGACCCAGGATCGATCCTAACCTTGGGTGCTGTCTGTGTGCAGTTTACACGTTCTCCTTGTGGGACCGTGTGGGTGTCCTCCAGGTGCTCCGGTTTACACCCACATTCCAAAGATGTGCTGGTTTAATTGACGTCTGTAAATTGTCCTTTGTGTGGAGGATAGAACTAATGTGGGGGCGATCGTTGGTCGGCACAGACCCGGTGGGCCGAAGGGCCTGTTTCCATGCTGTATCTCTAAAGTAAACTAAACTAAACTTGTTTTCAGCTGTGGTTTCCTTCACTGAGACTAAGCGAAAGATGCCACACGAGATGAAAGATCTCACATCAGCGTTAGAGAGCTGGCCATTCACTGTTCTGACAGCAGTGATTTTATTCCCTGCTTTGGACTTAATTCAGGCTCTAAATTTTATCAGATTCCAGAATGCCGGAATCCTGTAACTAATTCTGTCCAGTTCCGCACATCCGCCCAGCTCCAGACCTCTGGTCCTTCCCGTTTCTTTTTTCTTTTCATTCCCGATCTCTCTATTCCAGATCTTTATCTTCCATCATTCCATCCCTTTGCGTGTGTCCCTTCACCCGATTTCACTCTCTGACCTGCCCTCAATATTCTCGGAGAAACAAGGAACTGCAGATGCTGCTTTACAAAAAAAGACACAAAGTGCTGGAATAGCTCAGCAGGTCAAACAGCATAGAGGATAGACACAAAATGCTGGAGTAACTCAGCGGGACAGGCAGCATCTCTGGATTAAAGGAATGGGTGACGCTTCCGGTCGGGGTCCTCCTTATTGTCAGTTCCCCATTCCCACTTACTTTCCCCAGTTTCCATCTCTTCTCTCCTCTCCTCACCTCACTCCATTGGAGCCACCATCTTCACATTGATCTTCACCTTCCCTTCAATGCCTGACCACCAGTTTGAAGGAAGGCATTGTCTGTGCTACTCTCACCACTGAGGCTGCTTGACCTGCTGAGTCTTTTCAGCGCTTACTGTTTCCCTTTCAGAATTCCATCATCTACATTCACGATATTCTTTGAGCGACACTGTGGCATAGCTGGTAGACCTGCTGCCTCTCAGCACCAGAGAGCCAGGTATAATCTTGACCTCGGGGTGCTGTCTGTGTGGAGTTTGCATGTTCACACCATGACCATGTGGGTTTCCACCGAGTGCTCCGGTCTCCTCCCACATCCCAAAGACGTGTGGGTTTGTAGGTTAATTGGCCTCTGTAAACTGTCCCGAGTGTGTGGGGAGTGGATGAGAAAGTGGGATAACGTGGAACTAGTGTGAACGGGGGATCGATGGTCAGCATGGACTCAGTGCACCGAAGGGCCTGTTCTCATTGCTGTATCTCTAAAGAAATAAAAGACTTT
>NC_135978.1:20015000-20040000 GCF_053455715.1 Rhinoraja longicauda
TTGTACCTTACATTGAATTCTTGCCTCCATTAAAACACCAGGCATAACTTCAGAGATGTGTCAGCCTGGAGTCCCACCTGACCGTGAAGGAATTGTCGACCCAGGCACAAGCAATTCCCTGCGACCTGAAACTGCTCTGTCATTCCCTCCTACACTCAGCTGGCCACGAACGCCTCCCATCCACGCGGGCCCAACAACCTATTGAGAGCTTTCAGCATTCTCTGACTTCATCGCAGAATGTAAGAAAGTGGTTCTCAACCTGAAACATTACCTATTCCTTTACTCAGATGCTGCCTGACCTGCACTCACTGCTTCTCACCTCCAAGAGCGACAAGGACAGTATATATGATGATACCATTAAAATGCAGAAAATATCTCATCTATTAACTCACATTTTTTTGTTATTATATTTTTAAATGATTCCCCCCTGCTTAATTTCTCTGATTTTATTATTTCTTACTGATTCTGCCCATTTCCCTCCCATCCTTCCTCCCCAGCCCCCTCTTTTGTGCAGTTTCCCTTGTATTGATCAAACACACTGCACAAATTTAACTTATTATAAATGTGTGTTTGTCTGTGAGAGGCAAGATAGAGATAAATAGATCTCAAGGTATTTATTTCACAAAATGCTGGAGTAACTCAGCAGGTCAGGCAGCATCTGAGTAAAGGAATAGGTAATGTTTCAGGTTGAGAACCACTTCCTTAGGGTATCAGGTTAAGGCCCTACACCAGGTCTTAATCAAAAAAGATTATTTTACGAATCTGCCGTTATGAAGTTCAGTGAATGCAGATAGGTGGGGCTATTCAGTTAACTTCCTGCTCCATCCTCCCACTTTCTCTGCCATGAAAAAGGCACCATCTTTGAACAAGGAAATCAATCAAATAAATAAAAGCAGCTAGATTAAAACCGGCCTCTAAAAGAATTGCCTCCAATACGTAAGGAGGAAATGAGAAATTAAGTAACACAGGATTAGTGTGAATAAATGATGGAGGGTCAGATTGGCCCTTGTGGGCCGAAGGGCCTGTTTCCATGTTACACCTCTAAACTAAAAATAAAATAATATTCTATATTTTCAAACCACTTTAGTTACTCCAGCAATTTGTCCCTTTTATTAAATATAAACCAGCATCTGCAACTTTTGTGACCAGGGTTAGAGGGGGTCAGAGATGATCTTGCCCGCTCGCTTCCTGGCCCTGGCAGTGTACACAAGTAGTGAAACAGGCGGGTCTGGGGCAGCCGCTTTGAAAAGCGGTTTCCCGCGGAGATTCGCTGCTCCTGAACCGGGTCACCCATCAACGACGCGTGGACATAACCCCAAATAGGATCAAAACGCATTGGAACTGCATCGAAGATGGACACAAAATGCTGGAGTAACTCTGCGGGACAGGTGGCATTTCTGGAGAGAATCTCTTCCCTCTAGAGATGCTGCCTGTCCCGCTGAGACAGTTACTCCAGCATTCTGTGTCTCTAGGATCAAAATGCAATTGTATTAACACTAACCTTCGATTATCAAAGCCAGGGGGGAAATAGATCGCCTCTGCTTTGGATTGCGATTACCCGCGGGAATTACTGAACTCCTGAAGCGAAACTTCTTCCACTCCAACTGTTTCGTCTCGGCTCGACGCTCAGCGGCAGATCTGTCTCTTATATAGCCCAGTAAGAATGATGGGAAGGGGGGGGGGGGTGGTTTGGCTTGCATGCCGCCCAAAGGTCCTAGAGGAGCAAGATGGACCACTCCGTCGAAATCACCTGTACTGAAGTGTAGTACGCAGAGGAGCGGGACGTCCGCTATTTTAGTAAGAAAAACCCGCCGTTTGGGGGGGGGGGGGGTTACTCCAGCAAAATATAAACCAGCATCTGCAACTTTTTTGTACCTTACATTGAATTATTGCCTCCATTAAAACACCAGGCATAACTTCAGAGATGTGTCAGCCTGGAGTCCCACCTGACCGTGAAGGATTTGTCGACCCTGGCACAAGCAATTCCCTGCGACCTGAAACTGCCCTGTCATTCCCTCCTACACTCAGCTGGCCACGAACGCCTCTCATCCACACGGGCCCAACAACCTGTTGAGAGCTTTCAGCATTCTCTGACTTCATCGCAGAATGTAAGAAAGTGGTTCTCAACCTGAAACATTACCTATATAAGAAAATAACTGCAGATGCTGGTACAAATCGATTAATTCACAAAATGCTGGAGTAACTCAGCAGGTCAGGCAGCATCTCGGGAGAGAAGGAATGGGTGACGTTTCCAGTCGAGACCCTTCTTCAGACTGATGTCAGGGGGGCAGGACAAAGGAAGGATATAGGTGGAGACAGGAAGATAGAGGGAGATCTGGGAAGGAGGAGGGGAAGAGAGGGACAGAGGAGCTATCTGAAGTTGGAGAAGTCGACGTTCATACCACCGGGCCGCAAACTGCCCAGGCAAAATATGAGGTGCTGCTCCTCCAACTTCCGGTGGGCCTCACTATGGCACTGGAGGAGGCCCATGACAGAAAGGTCAAACTGGGAATGGGAGGGGGAGTTAAAGTGCTCTGCCACCGGGAGATCATTTTTGTTAATGCACACCGAGCGCAGGTGTTGAGGGACGCTCTGAAGCTCGGTGCAGCCAACGCCAAGGCCCTGTGGGGGAGGACCACAGTCTAGGGTCCTTCCGCTGCTGGACATGGGGGGCAGGGTGTGGTGGAGAGAGACGCCCCTCCAAATAAGGGATATGTATGTAAATGTATGTAAATGTCTAAGTAAATGCCTGTATTGAATATGTAACCTCCGGAAATGTTGGATGGGTTTGTTTTAAAAAGATGTTTTGTAAATGATATTTATTACTTGAATAAAGTATTTTTTGATTTAAAAAAAAAAAAAAAAAAGTATCTGTTCTGGCCGATCCTTGTTCACCTCCCAGCGGAGCGAGCTGTCCGTCAAGGAATGTTGCCGACTGGCCCACTGCAGACTGCAGGAGTACGTGCTGAGGGACGCTCTGAAGCTCGGTGCAGCCAACGCCAAGGCCCTGTGGGGGAGGACCACAGTCTAGGATCCTTCCGCTGCCGGACATGGGGGGGGGTGGCAGGGTGTGGTGGAGAGAGACGCCCCTCCAAATAAGGGATATGTATGTAAATGTATGTAAATGTCTAAGTAAATGCCTGTATTGAATATGTAACCTCCGGAAATGTCGGATGGGTTTGTTTAAAAAAGATGTTTTGTAAATGATATTTATTACTTGAATAAAGTATTTTTTGATATAAAAAAAACACCGAGCGCAGGTGTTGAGCGAAGCGATCACCGAGCCTGCGCTTGGTTTCGCCGATGTCAATAAGTTGACATCTAGAGCAGCGGATGCAATAGATGAGGTTGGAGGAGGTGCAGGTGAACCTTTGTCTCACTTGGAACGACTGTTTGGGTCCTTGGATGGAGTTGAGGGGGGAGGTAAAGGGACAGGTGTTGCATCTCGTGCGGTTGCAGGGGAAAGTGCCCGGGGTTGGGGTGGTTTGGGTAGGAAGGGACGAGTGGACCAGGGAATTACGGAGGGAACGGTCTCTGCGGAACGCAGAGAGGGGAGGGGATGGGAAGATATGGCCAGTGGTGGGGTCCCGTTGTAGGTGACGGAAATGTTGGTGGATGATATGTTGGATCCGCTGGCTGGTGGGGTGGAAGGTGAGAACGAGGGGGATTCTGTCCTTGTTGCGAGTGGGGGGAGGGGGAGCAAGAGCGGAGCTGCGGGATGTAGAAGAGACCCTAGTGAGAGCCTCATCTATAATGGCGGAGGGGAAGCCCCGTTTTCTGAAGAACGAGGACATCTCGGAAGCCCTTGTGTGAAATAACTCATCCCGGGCGCAGATGCGGCGTAGACAGAGGAATTGGGAGTAGGGGATAGACTTTTTGCAGGGGACCGGGTGGGAAGAAGTGTAGTCCAGATAGCTGTGCGAGTCGGTGGGTTTATAGTAAATGTCCGTCACTAGTCTGTCTCCTGTGATGGAGAAGGTGAGGTCCAGAAACGGGAGGGAGATGTCAGAGATAGTCCAGGTATATTTAAGGGCAGGATGGAAATTGGAGGTGAAGTGTATGAAGTCAGTGAGTTCTGCATGGGTGCAAGAGGTAGCACCAATGCAGTCGTCGATGTAGCGGAGGTAGAGTTCGGGGATGGGGCCAGTGTACGTCTGGAACAGGGATTGTTCGACGTACCCGACAAAGAGGCAGGCGTAGCTAGGGCCCATGCGAGTGCCCATAGCTACGCCTCTGGTTTGGAGGAAGTGGGAGGAGTCAAAGGAGAAGTTGTTGAGGGTAAGAACCAGCTCTGCTAGGCGGAGGAACATTACCTATTCCTTTACTCAGATGCTGCCTGACCTGCACTCACTGCTTCTCACCTCCAAGAGCGACAAGGACAGTATATATGATGATACCATTAAAATGCAGAAAATATCTCATCTATCAACTCACATTTTTTTGTTATTTTATTTTTAAATGTTTTCCCCCTGCTTAATTGCTCTGATTTTATTATTTCTTACTGATTCTGCCCATTTCCCTCCCATCCTTCCTCCCCAGCCCCCTCTTTTATACAGTTTCCCTTGTATTGATCAAATACACTGCTCAAATTTAACTTATTATAAATGTGTGTTTGTATGTGTGTTGATGTGTGTTTGTGTGTGAGAGGCAAGATAGAGATAAATAGATCTCAAAGTTCCTTCTCATGGATCAGAAGCAGCTTTGATTTAAAGCAAAGTTCTATTTCACACTTCATCTTATTTTTCACATGATGTACATATACATACACACGCACATACACACACACATATATATATATATATATATATATATATAGTTTCTTTCTTGATTTCCTCTAATTATTTGTTTAACAACTTTTTTCTCTCCCACACTCACACACTCGCTCTCTCTAAAATCAGTCATGCACACACTTCTCAGCACATGGTTCTCCCGATCATGATGACTGTTCTCTCACATACATTTCATTAGGGCCTACCCATATACATTCCCAATCAGTGACATCAAACCTATTTCCAGAAATCCTAATATTGTGAATAAAATAACTATGAACACATGTCAAGATATTTTTTCATTCTTTTCATTGTATATTAGTGTAATAAAATGTAATGCGCACATACCTACACTGATACAGAAGTGCTGGCTTTAGATATGAATAATGTACCATAGTTTAGTTTTGAATTTAGCATATAATAGAGGGTATCGGTGCAATATTGTGCTAACCCTTACTTTTGTGAAAAATTAGTTATATGCATTAACTAATACCCACTACGCTAAAAAAATCATATTTAAATTCAACTGATAAGTTGGTCAAATAACATAGGCAGATTCATGTTTTTTGTGATTTATGGATTTTTCAAATGTGAATATCTCATAATGACATATTTGTGGGTTAGCAGTATATTGCACCAACCCCCTTCAATTTTACCTCATTCAAAAATGAACTTCACAAACAAGAATAACACTTTTTATTCCTGTCATTCAGGGTAAGATTTACATCATTTTGTGTGCAAGATATACAGGGTTGTGCTGTTTCCCCCCCCCCCCCCCCCCCTTGTCTGAAGAAGGGTCCCAACCTGAAACAGCACCCATCTTTATTCTCCAGAGATGCTACCTGACCCAGTGATTTACTCCACCACCGTGTCTATTTGAATTGGATTCATGCTTCTGTACCATGTCAGGCAGCATTGGTCATTTTAGTGGCTGTCAAGGGTTTTTAACTAATCAATTCACCAATTCAAATTTTCTTGGCTCTAAATATTAAGTTAAATGTCTTTTCAATTATATTGTGCATATAGTAGAGTTCTATTGTTTGCAAATGCCTAATCTCTGCTTCCATCACTTTTAAAAATAAAACAGAAAGAGATACAGCTCGTGTAGGTGAAATTAAAATTAACAGAGAAAGCAAAGAAAAGCAGTTCATTAAATATGATCAATTGGCCTGATACAGAATGGATTTCTAGCGCAAATATTCAATCAGTAACATCCAAAGTTTAAAGATCACAAAGCAGCAACTCTTCAAGAAATAGTTATAAATGTCAACTATCAACTTATCGCGTGGCACGTTGGCGCAGCCGTAGAGTTGCTGCCTTACAGCGAATGCAGCGCCGGAGACTCAGGTTCGATCCTGACTACGGGCGCCGTCTGTACGGAGTTTGTACGTTCTCCCCGTGACCTGCGTGGGTTTTCTCCGAGATCTTCGGTTTCCACCCACACTCCAAAGACGTACAGGTATGTAGGTTAATTGGCTGGGCAAATGTAAAAATTGTCCATAGTGGGTGTAGGATAGTGTTAGTGTGCGGGAATCGCTGGGCAGCGCGGACCCGTTGGGCCGAAGGGCCTGTTTCAGCGCTGTATCTCCAAAATCTAAAAAAAAAATCTGTCCAAGAAGTGGAACAAAAATAATCGTTTGCAAACATTTTATATACGAAGAAATCGCAGAGTCGTGAACACTGCCCAGTCCAGCACGCAGAATCTGCCCACTAAAATGGCGCTGAAATGTACCCATGACTTACTACAGTTTTTAGTCGAGTGGACTATCTTGCTCCTCTAGTATCTTTCATTCCGACGAATCAGTTCCAAAACCTGCATTTATTTTGTTCTGCTTTATTTAAATTTAGCTCCATTCTACTTTGCTGGGTGGTGACTCACCAGAACAGAGCAGGGAAGGGTGCTGGGACTGTACACAACATCAGTTAGAAGTGAGAAGGAGACAAAGTGCTGGAGTGATGCAGCGTGTCAACTCCAGCACATTGTGTCCTTTTGAGTAAAGCAGTAACTGCAGTTTCTTGTATTTACATCAGTGCCATGCAGGTGACATGAAAATTAGAGGTGTTATAGATAGAGAAGAGAGCTGTCTAGGGCTACAGCTGGATATAGATCTACTTCTCTAACTTCTGCTGGACAGGAGCAGAGAGATAAGAAAGAATGACCGGGATGTGCCAAATCTTTGATTTTGTTAACTCCTTTCTAACGCAGCATACGGTGTAAATGGAGGCATAGGCCAGTTGAACTGGGCAACATGGACAACTGTCTGCAATTTCTTGTGGTCACGTGCAGAGCTGTTCCAAAAGCAAGCTGTGATGCAACCAGACAGTGTTGCAGGAGTCACGGAAGACATGCTAAATTTCACCCATCTGCTCAGGAAGTAGAGATGTTGGTATGCCTTCTTGGGTATCGCATTAATGTAGTTGGTCCATGGTAGATCTTTGGTAATATGAATGCCAAGAAACTTGAAGTTCGCAACCATTACCATATACGCTCCACATTATGCTCCCATCATTTGTAAATCAAATTTCACTGTACCTCGGCACACGTGACAATAAAGGACCATTGAACCATTGAGTTGGAAGTGTGTTGTTATGGTCACCGCATCACAGAAAAGAAATGGCGCAGTGGCTCAATGGTAGAGTTGCTATCTTGCAGCCTCAGTGACCCAGGTTGGATCCTGAATGCAGGCGCTGTCTCTGTGAAGTTTACACGTTCTCCCTGTGACCAGATTCTCCAGATTCTCCAGTTTCTTCCCACATTCCAAAGAGTTTGTTGGTTAATTGGCTTCTGTGTTTTGCCCCTAGTGTGCCGGATGTGAAAGTGGGATAAAATATAACCAGTGTGCAGGTTGGTGGGCATGGACTCAGTCGATCGAAAGGCCTGTTTCCACTCTGAACCTGTAAAACAAATTGTTTGTTCTGTGGAGGGTGCAAAGGAGATTTACTGGGAAAATTGTAACTAAAAAAGATTGGTTAAGGTAGTGTGGCATCAGAAATAACATTGGGTTTGGCAGTGACCACACCAACACTCGCATTAGGGTCATCTCACGTGATATATTTTATCTACAGTGTCCAGAACCGCATGGGACGTGGTCCCCCGCTGCCAGAGCCCATGTGCGATGGTGCAGTACCACCTTAATTGTAATTGTACATGTTTGACACATATGATTCTCACCTGCTCCAAACAGGTTGACCAGGGTACAGTTGTAGAGGTTGCCTACATGGTCTTCAGCAAGGCATTTGATAGGGTTTTGCATGGTAGGCTGCTCTGGAACGTTAGATCACGTGGGAATCTGGGAGAGCTAGCCGACTGGATAGAGAATTGGCTTGATGGGAGGAAGGGAGAAAGAAGAGGATGATGGTGGAAGGTTGTTTTTCGAACTGGAGTCCTGTGGCCTGGATCTAGCTGATACCAAGAGAATGAACTCTAAAAATCAGAGGAATCACACCATTAAGACTATCACTATCACTTGGGACTATTTACCTATTGTGATTGATCCATACTTAACATATTTATGTTCCTCAATTTGGGCTGGTTTACACAGTGCCCTTAGTCAGGCCCATCCAAAGATACTAGAGGAGCAAGATGGACCACTCCGTCGAAATCACCTATACTGAAGTGTAGCACGCAAAGGAGCGTAACGTCCGCCATTTTAATAGGCAAAACCCGCCGTCCGTTATGCCTCTCGCAGTGTAATCAGTGTTTTGGGGAACAGTATGTGTGATGATACCATTAAAATGCAGAATATATCTCATCTATCAATTCACAGATTTTTGTTATTTTTCATTTTAAATGTTTCTGTAAGTTTCTGCCTACTAAAATGGTGCCATGAGATACTACGGTTTTTAGGGTCGAGTGGTCTATCTTGCTCTGCTCTATTATCTTTGGGCCCATCACATTGAATGCACTTGTTGGGTTAGTGTGATACGGCGTGGAAGCAGGTCCTTCGGCCCATCAAGTCAGCGCCGACCAGCAATCACCCATACATTAGTTCTATCCTACACACTAGAGACTATTTACAATTAACCTACAAACCTGCAGGTCTTTGGAATGTGGGAGGAAACCGGAGCACCCAGCGGACACAGGGAGAATATACAAACTCCATACTGACAGCACCCGTAGTCAGGGTCAAACCGGGGTCTCCACCGCTGTAAGGTAGTAACTCTACCGCTGCACCACTGTGCCTCCCGAGCCTGATTCCAATATGTGTGCCTTTTAGAAGAGTAAAGATGATACCGAGATTAGGAGATCTTCAAGGGGATCGCAAGGTAAATATGAAATTTCAACTGATTAGGATTTAGATTTAGTAACCTCTGATACCCAATTTGTTGTTAATAAACAATTGAGTTGAATACTCACAGCTGATACTCAAATCGAGCATCAGTATTTCACTCTCGATTCACCTTAAGAGGATCACGACATGGAGAGAACCAACCTCAAGCTATAAGTAACAGTTAGTTTATTGAAAGCCTATGGTTTATACAACCATATTTGAACATGCAAATATAAAACATCCAATAGCATATTGAACCGTTCAGAATTAATGTACGAGTACAATGACAAAAACAATTTCATGAATATAATGCTTGATTGCAAAGTTCGTTAAGCAAGATGATACACAACATTGCGCATAGACCAAAAGTAGCAAAAACATTTAAATCAAAATAGAAAGCAATATATTTTTTGAAATGGTTATTAACGATATATGCTCCACAATGGAAAACATAGGCTTAGCTCTGCGGATAATCCCATTAATTAGCTTTGTCCTTCTCAGAGAGAGGCATCATCAAAAATTACTTCATAATGACGTTTATTACAAATTAAATGGCACAAGAGGCCATCCAGATTTTGCTGCTCTTTGTAAAATAATCCCATCTGTCCCATTCCTTCCTTCTTTCTCAATAATCCTGCACATCATTCATTCACATCCCCAGCTAATTCCCTTCTGAAACTCAATTAGCTCTGTTTTCACCATCCTAACAAGCAGTGAACGCTAGATCACACCTATGTTACTCATGTAACATAAATGTTACTCCAGCATTTTGTGAAATAGTTACTCCAGCACTTTGTGAAATAAAAGATGCTGCCTGACCTGCTGAGTTACTCCAGCATTTTGTGAAATAAATACCTTCGATTTGTACCAGCATCTGCAGTTATTTTCTTACACTAGATCACACCTGCTCACTGCATAAACATGACTGCTATATACAGATATATAAAAGCAATGGTTAAGGCAGGGACTCCTGGGAACACCTATCATCCTCCAGTCTGATAAACAACCATTCACCTCTACTCTTCTCCTGCCTTCATCTAATCTCTTATGTTTGCAGTTACTGGTCTTTTAATTCCAAACAACAGTCTGGCTAATATGCCTTTGGATAGACCTTCTCATGTCTCCTGGAAATCCATTCAGTCTTCTGAAAATGGCTTCCACTATTCTTCTTATTCAACCTTCCCATATTACATACTGGCAGTATTTTTCACACAGACATTGTGGGCTGAAGCCCCCTTTCTCGTCCTCAACTGTTCTATGTTCTAAAGAAATTTAACCAGATTAGACAACAATTATTTGCCTTTAACAATCAGTGATGTCTCTTTATTAACAAATTTACTGGGCGTTTAATTTTAACTCGTTTCTAAGAACTTCGTCACCACCAGGATTAACCGAACGACCTGTAGTTACTGGGCATGTCCTTTCTCCCCCATTTTTATTTTGGTGTTACATTTGCTATTTTCCAGATCTCCAGCACCTCACTTGTTTGCACAGAGGATTGGAAATTTTTGGGGACTCCACCCTCAGCAGTATATCACATAGGTATATCACATCCACACCTGGTAACTTGGAACACAATACAGCACAGGAACAGGCCCTTTGGCCCACAATGCCCATGCCGATCATGATCATATCATATATATACAGCCGGAAACAGGCCTTTTCGGCCCACCAAGTCCGTGCCGCCCAGCGATCCCCGTACATTAACACTATCCTACACCCACTAGGGACAATTTTTACATTTACCCAGCCAATTAACCTACATACCTGTACGTCTTTGGAGTGTGGGAGGAAACCGAAGATCTCGGAGAAAACCCACGCAGGTCACGGGGAGAACGTGCAAACTCCTTACAGTACAGCACCCGTAGTCAGGATCGAACCTGAATCTCCGGCGCTGCATTCGCTGTAAAGCAGCAACTCTACCGCTGCGCTACCGTGCCGCCCGTACCGTAACATGATGTCAGGTTAAACCAATTTCCTCTGCCTGCTTATAGTTTTCGTTTAGTTTAGAGATATAGCGCGGAAACAGACCCTTCAGCCCACAGAGTACGCACCAATCAGCGATCCCCGCACACTAACAGTATCCTACTCACTAGGGGAAATTTTACCAAGACAATTAACCTACAAACCTGCAAGTCTTTGGAGTGTGGAAGGCAACCCGAGCACTCGGAGAAAGCCCACCCAGGTCACGGAGAGAAGGTACAGACTTCGTACAGCCAACACCCATAGTTGAGATTTAACCCAGGTCTCTGGCGCTGTAAGGCAGCAACCCTACAGCCGCGCCACTGTGCCGCACTTATGATCCATATCCCTGCACTCTCTATGCATCAGTGTGAACCTTTTACATTAAAACATCGTCAGCCTTTCTAGTACCTCTTCCCTATCAATTTTCATGCCATTGATTATCTGTTGTTTCCCCACTTCTGGCAGCATCTTCTTACGTGAAGATTGATATAAAGTAATCTTTCTGAATTCCAGCTGTACTTATGCATCTTTGCAAAGATGATTTGCTGCATCACTAATTTGCACCACACCGGCCCATGACCGACCCACCCACTGTTTGCATGCATATACAAAGACCTCGGGGTTCCCTTCATGACAACTGTCATTCTCTTCTCAAGCTCTTTCATTGCTTGCCTTATTTTCCTTCACACTTCCCCACTCAGCTTACTACAATCCGCCTGCTTTCCTCTAGTTATTCACCTGACATACATCATACACCCCAAATACTGGAGTAACTCAACCGGTCAGGCAGCATCTCTGCAGAGAAGGAACAGGTGACGTTTTGGGTCGGAACCCTTCTTCAGACGTTCCAACCCGAAACATCACCTATTCCTTTTCTCTGGAGATGTTGCCCGTCCTGCTGTGTTACTCCAGTACTTTGTGTCTATCTTCAGTATAAACCAGCATCTAGTTCCTTCCCACACATGCATCGTCCACACGTTCTTCTTCCAGCAAGTTCTCTCTCCCTCCTTTGTCATCCAAGAAGCACAGGCTTTGACCCAACTATCTTTCCCTTTGGGAGAAACATACTCAGCCTACATACAAAACACCTGATCTTCAGAGCACACCTGTTGTTCTGATGTCATTCCACATCATCCAGATCCCACTGAAATTAGCCTCGTCAGATTAAGCAGACCTACTTTAAAGTTCTCCCTGCTCTTCTTGTTTACTAATCCAAACACTATCAATCTTATGATTCCTACTCCTGAAGCATTCTCTCATGCACACATGGGCCATCTCATTTCCCCAGAAACAAATCTAACAATGCTGGCTTACTCAACCATGTTTGTCAAGAAAGCTGCCTTCTGACCAGGTTTTTGAAAGTTCTCTCCGACTTTGTCCTTTACTCTAAAAATAACTCTAATAGTAACACAAACTCTAATTTTACTCTAGCATTGGAGGTGGATTGTCTAAGGTTACAGCATGATATTCTTTAGCTGGGTGGAATGTGGGAAATTTTAAGTGAATTCCCATAAGTGCAGCAAGGTTATGCATTTGGGAAGCTAAACAGGGACAGGATTTATACAGTCAATGGTTGTGCACTAAGAAATGTTGGTAAATAAAGACTGAGGTACAAGTTCATAGATCCCAAAAAGTGGCAACACAGATATTTAAGATGGTGACTTGGGAGTGTCCCTTGCCTTCAACAGCCACGGCAGAGAATATAATAACATGGGCATCATGTAACATCTTCATAAAACATTGGTTAGACCACATCTGAAGTATTGAATTCAGTTCTGGTCACCACACTGTAGTTCGAATTGAGTGCGCTGAAGGAGGTGCAGAAGAGATTTACCTGGATGTTATCTGAATGACAGCAGTTCAAATATAAAGGATTGGATAGGATGGGGATGTTTTCCTGGACTGGGGAAGGTTAAAGGGAATGATGTGCCATAGATATACAAAATTATGAGAGGGATAGATAGTAAGAATCTATTTCCGATGGTACAGCTGTCTAAACGAAGAGGACATCAGTACGAGGTGATAAGTTGTGAGAGGGAATTTTTCTCCCCCACACAGAAGGTAATGTAATATGGAAGGAACTATCTAAAGAGGTGGTGGAGCCAGGTTCTCTCACATTTGCGAAACATCTGGATAAGCACCTGAATCATCACAGCGTAGAAGGCTACATACCTAATGGTGCAACAGTTATCATGACTATGGGGTGCCAAGGGGTCAGTGTCTGTGTTGCATGACTATATTTTTCCAATCAATTTTGCAGCATTTGAAATCTGCCAATTTCACCACTCCTAAACTTCTTCCATCATTTGGTGGTCATTGGAATACCTTCAGGAACATGTTAGCTCCCTTCTTATTTATGTTCATAAGTGATAGGAGCAGAATTAGGCCATTCAGCCCATCGCCTACTCTGCCATTTCATCATGGCTGATCTATCTCTTCCTCCTAATCCCATTATCCTGCCTTCTCCCCCTAAACCCTGACACCCATACTTCTCAACTCTATCCAAATGGATTCAGTAATTGACTTCTCAAGAACTGGCCCCACAAGAGCTCATCTCTCCATCCAACACTGTACTATCTTCCTTAATTAGTCCTGCCTTTCTTTTCACTTCTCTATCCTTACTGAACACCTGGAACCCAGACATGACTGCCCAGTCTGTGTCTTTCGAGTCCTGTTTCAATTATTGCCACATGTCAATTTGCTCACCTTATTCCTTCCACTCCATGTGTTTACAAACATTTTGGATCCATTTTTGAATTCCTTGTTGTCTCTTCGTCTGCTCTTTAATTCTCTTCTCTAACACTCCCAAGTCCTTTAAGTATCCTATTCTTTTTCTTATTACAATGTGCTGATGCCCATCCAACCTACCAGTTTATTTTAATCATCATCATCATCACTGAAACACCCAATCAGGATATTGATCCCAGTCTTGTGAGGTATTACCCATTCCTGGGGAACCAGTCCCTCCTGTCCCACTCCTTCTCCCAAAGCCCCAAGAAAATGAAGTTTTCCTTCCTGAACCATTCCTTGAACCACACACTGGTCCATTTTATCATTTTATTTTTACTCTTACTATCACTCAATACTGGGAATAATTCAGAGATTACCATTTCAGAGATCCTACATTTTAACTTCCTTCTCTCCTGCCCTGGAAACTCTGACTGGTGAACCTCAATCCGTTTCCTTCCCTTGACATTGTTTCTTTTTCCAAAATGAACCCCAACTAATTGTCCCCCCCCACTCCATTTTAGAATGTTATGTGTCATAGAGTCAGAGAGTGATACAATGTAGAAACGGGCCCTTTGGCCCAACTTGCCCACACCGGCCAACATGTCTCAGTTACACTAGTCCCACCTACCAGCATTTGGTCCATATCCTTCCAAACCCGTCCTATTCATGTACTTGTCTAACTTCTTCTTAAATGTTGGGATAGTCCCTGCCTCAACTACCTCCTCTGGCACTTTGTTCCATACATCCACCACCCTTTGTGTGAAAAGGTTACGCCTCAGATTCCTATTAAATCTTTTCCCCTTTTCCTTAAACCTATGGCCTCTGGTCTTCGATTCACCTACTCTGGGTAAGAGACTATGCGATCTATTTCTCTCATGGTCTTATACACCTCTATAAGATCATCCCTCGTCCTCCTGCGCTCCAAGAAATAGGGTCCCAGCCTACTCAACCTCTGCCTATAGCTCAGACCCTCTAGACCTGGCAACATCCATGTAAATCTTCTCTGTCCCCTTTCCAACTTGACAACATCTTTCCTATAACACAGTGCCCAGAACTGAACACAATAAAATGTGGCCTCACCAACGTCTTTTACAACTGCAACATGATCAACCAACGCCTATACTCAATACTCTGGCTGATGAAGGCCAATGTGCCAAAAGTCACCCGATCTACCTGCAATTCCACCTTCAGGGAACTATGCATCTCTACTCCTAAATCCCTCTGCTCTACAACACTACCCAGAGCCCTACCATTCACTGTGTCCTTGGTGAAGTTCTTTTACCATGGCACCAGGGAAGCAACCCGTCAGGCATGAAATACACAGATAGTTAGAGAAACAATGCTCTGAACCCATGACCATGCTATCCTCCACAGCCATTACATTTCTACCCTTCTCTGTATCTCTGTGGGAAGTCCTCTATCAACGGTGCTATGTTCTAGCCTACCTCTTTCAAGCAATCGCCATTCACCACTGGATTAAGAAAGATACACACCCTCAATATTCCCAAGTTTCCTGTCTTTCAAATGCAGAGGCTATGAGATAGCCAGTTGCTGGAGTATACAGCGGAGAAAACTCCCGGCTTCCCTTACCCTGCAGCAACCTCAGCTATTTCTCAAGCTTCAGAATCCTGAGGTCAAGTTCATGCAGCTGAAGGCACTTTATGCAGACATGGTCCCCAGGAATTGTGGTGTCCTGAATACCCACATGCTGCAGAAACTGCAGGTTTCAGCCATCCCCCACAATGTAAATAAATTGTCTATTCATTCTAAGAAACATTTTTTTCCCCGGTTTAAACTATAAATTTCAGAGTGCAGCACTGCCCTCTCATACAGGGATTTAGCACTATCCTAATCTACAAACCGTTCATGCAGATGTTTATTAATTTAATCTTGTTTTAAATAAAACACCAAAGAAGCAGCTCTTATCTCCCACTTAACAAGTCCAAACCTTTGCATTCTGTTAGAAACTGCACTCTTTGAAGCAACACCCACCCTTTACTACCACACCCACGTTAAATGTTAAGAATTGTCTTGTATCATCAATAATTATCCCACCCCTTTAAAAGCAACCTCAGATTCAATTATTATGCATAGAGCCAAGAGGAGAGGGATCTTCATAAAATATATGAAGTTTTGTCCTTGCTCGCGAAGCCACACAGACCATAATATTAGGAGTTAGTTTTTTTTGTTTTGGATGAGGTACAGGGTTGATGCCAAATACAATTGTCCTTTCTAGGCCTGAAAATCGGCGCAAACTATCTAGGACAATAGCATTTTCCAGTATTTCCTCTGCTCTTACTAAATGTGTATTAAGCAATGCCAGTAGTGGATCACGGTACCTCTCACATTCTGGGCTAGTACTGCACAGGATGGCTATATCTTTAGGTATATAGCCTTCCTTAAAGTACGATTGTATTTGCTCCGCTAAGTTGCTAACAATCACCTTGTGTGTCTTTTTACGATTAATCGTAGCCACCCCTGCAAATGAGTGATTGCAAATGGCACTTTGAGCTAGCTCTTCCAGATATCTAAATCCTTCTTGCCCAAATTGTAAACTCTTATTGACATGTTCAAGGACAACATTGTGTATTTTCTTTGCATTCCGAACCACTATTGTCAACTCCTCTTTTGGATCCTGTGAATCAATTCTGGGTAACCCAGTCTCAAAAATGTGGGAAGTTTGGAAATGATCCATGAAAATCCAGAAGACTCCTGGTCCATTAGGATGCGTTTCTTCTTTTGTTCTGAGACCCTCAGCCTTTTCATACCAGGGACCATCTTCATTGCGGAAGTTTTGAGCCTCATCAACAATGATATGTTTCACACTTGGAAACTCCTGCTTCATAAACGCTGTCCTTGTAACACACGTACATTCCAATCTTTGGCTAAAATAAAAATTCAAGAAAATATTATTAAAAATTCAAGAAAATATTATTTTAAAAACATGATTTGTGTCAAAAATAAAATTTCAGAAGCAATAAATAGTAAAAGTCTTCATGCATCTGGGCACATAGTTAATACTTGTGTAGATGTTTCCGCAGGACTGCAATGGAAAGCTTGCCAGCTGTGGCTTTGTCTCATCTCAGTTTGTAGATTCAACTCCAGAAACCTGAACAGCAATATCCAGTGATACTCCAAAGCAGTTGCAACATCCTTTGGATGAGATGTGAAGCCAGGACCCATGTGCCATGAGGCAAACTCAAAGGACAAGGGAGTTATCTCTGGAGTCCTGGCCAACATTTGTCCGTCACAAATGGACTGACTGATCGTTATCACATTACTGCTTCCTGATCCCTTGTTCTGTACAAAATGGTTGTCAGGTTCTGTTGGACTACATTTCATAGTGGGTTTGGACATCCTGAAGTAAAGGATTAAAAAAAAATCTTTTCAGCCTACAAGGATGATTATGAACATAACAAGGTAGACGAGGCCAAAATAAAGACCAGACCGATAAGGATTATCGAATCTAAATCGATAGGATAGTGAGATTTTCCAAATTACAAGTTAAAAACAGGATCTCAAAGGCGGTAATCTCTGGATTATTCCCAGAGCCACGGCAAGTAGGAGCAGAAATGGAAAGGTAGGTCAGTCAGAGGAGCTGGTGCAAGGGGTAGGGGTTCAGGTATTTGGATCATTAGGGTCTCTTCAGGGGCAGAGGTAACCTGTACATGAGGGACGTTTGCACCTTAGCTGGAGGGTGAGCAATATCCTGGGAGGGAGATTGTGTTACTTAGCAGAGTTTAAACTAATAGGAATCAAGATCAGAAAGCAGGCAGATGAGTTGGGGACAATTACCATAGTCTAAAAGAGCAAGATTATTAGATAGGACACAGGTACAGGGGAAAGAGAGAGGAAAGACTGGTGGTTTAAAATGTAGTCACATTAAAAAGAGGCATAAATTAGATTTAGGCCATCCGGATCAATCAACTGCCTCCACCAGTATAAGAAGTGTAGTACATTTAAGAAAGTAATGAGAAGGACTAAAAGAGGACATGAAATAAATGTGGCAGGCAAGGTAAAGGAAAATCCATAGAGATTCCACAGGTATATTAAGAGTAAAAAGGTGGCTATGGTAAGGGTAGGACCCCTTAAAGATCAGCATGGCCATTTTTGTGTAAAGCCACAAGATATGGGGGAAGATATTAAATGATTATTTCTCATCCATTTTTATTGAGATCGTAGAAGCTGAGTAATTGAGATAAAGGTGCTGTGTTGGCTTTGATCAGACACAAATGACCAAAGAGATGGTATTAGCAGGTTTAAAGAGCCTTAAGGGGGATAATGCCCCGGGGCCCGATCCTCGGGCCTAGTTGTGGGAAGCTAGGCAAGAAACTGTGCAGAGATATTTGCATCATCTTCCACTGGTGAAATTCAGAAAGACTGGAGGGTGGCTAATGTTATACCATTATTTAAAAGGGCAGCAAGGACAAGCCAGAGTACTACAGGCTGTTAAGCCTAACGCCAGTGGTTGGGAAGTCATTGAAGGTGATTCTTAGGGACACAATCTGCCTCTATTTTTGACAGGCACTGATTAGGGATAGTCAGTATGGCTTTGTGCATAGGAAATTATATCTCACAGATCTGATGGAGGTCACCAAGAGATTTACAAGACAGGACATTGCCTATATGGACTCGAGCAAATCATTTGGCAAAACCTCCTGGTCGGCTAGACTGGAAGATTAGATCGCATGGAAGCCAAGGTGACCTATTCAATCAGATTCATAATTGGCCTGCAGGAAGGAATCAAATGGTAATTGTGGAGGGTTACTTTTCTGTTTACAGTCCTGGGTCCAACCGAGTGCTGCTGGGCTTGGTGCTGTTGTTTGTTGCATATATTAACAATTTGAAAGATGATATAGTTAACATTGTTGGTAGATTTACACAAAAATGACACCAAAATAGTGGTATTGTGGACTGTGAGAAATGGTATTGAAATTTACAAAAGGATCCAGATTAGTTGAGGAGGAAGGCTAAAGAATGGCAAGTGGAATTTAACTCTGGTTAGTATGAGGTGTTGTACTTTCATATGTCAAACCAGAGCAGGATTAACACAGTAAATGGTAGAGCCTTGGAGAGTGTCGTAGAACAAAGTGGAGAAAGTGGAGAATCAAATGGGCAGGGTGGGGAAGAAGGCCTTTGGCATGCTTGCCTCCATTGGGAAGGGCATCGAGTACAAAAGTTGAAATAACAGTACAAAATGATGTAGTGTACAAGTTATTGGTGAAGCTACACTTGGGTTGTGTGTAGTTCCAGTCGCCCAGCTATCAGAACAATGTCATCTAGTTGGGAAAATGTGCAGAAGAGATTCACCAGGATGTTACTTGGGCTTGAGTTACAGGGAAGGTTAGCTAGGCCGAGATTTTTTCTTTGGAGTATAGGAGGCTGAGGAGCGAACTTGTTGAGGTGTACAATATCATGAAGGGCATGGATAAAGGAAGCACTCAGTCTTTTTCCCAGGGGATAGGATTCTAAAATTAGAGGAGAGGACAAAGATTTAAGAGGAACCTTATGGATAACCTACTTACTCAGAAAGTGGTCCATATCTGGAATGAGCTGCTAGAGGACTCTTCAGAAGCAGACACACTTCCAACTTTTAAAAAACATTTTGACAGATACATGGGTAGAAAGGGTTTAGAGAGTTATGGGCCAAATGCAGGCAAATGGGACGAGGCTAGAATAGCAACTTGGTCAACATGTGCATGGTGGGCTGAAGGGCCTGTTTCCGTGCTGTACAGCTCTATGGCTATCAAATACAACTGTCTATTTTGAAGATAGAGAACTCTCACAGAATAGTACAGCACACCAATAGGCTTTTCGGCCTACAATCGTTGACCCAACCGTGATGCCAAGTAATACAAATTGAGACATAGAGTGATAGAGTGTGGAAACAGGCCCTACGGCCCAACTTGCCCACACCGACCAACAATATCCCAGCTACACTAATCCTACTTGCCTGCACTTGGTCTATACCCCTCCAAACCTGTCCTATCCATGTACCTGTCTAACTGTTCCTTAAACGCAGGGATAGTCACAGCCTCAACTAGCTCCTCTGGCAGCTTGTTCCATACACCCACCACCCTTTGCAGATCTTATCTGCCTACACATAATCCATACAAAGTGCTCTATTCCCTGCACTTCCATGAGCCTATCTAAAAGGATCTTAAATGCCACCATTGTATGTGCCTCCACCACCAATGTATTCAGGCCCCAATTATTCTTCGTAAAAAAAGCTTGCCCCGCACATCTCCATTAAACTTTCACCTTATGGCTATGCCCTCTAGTATTGGACATTTCCACTTGGGGAAAATATTCTGACTGTCTACCCTATCTATGCCTCTCAAAATTTTATAGACTTCTATCAAGTCTCTCCTCAACTTCCAATGTTCTTGAGAAACCAATCCAATCTATCCAACCTTTGCCAGTCGCTGGAACCATCTAATCCAGACAGCATTCTGGTAAACCTCCTCTGCACCCTCTCCAAAGCCTCCACATCTTTTCGCTAATGGGGCGACCAGAACTCCACACTATACGCCAAAAAAATTGTAATGCTAAAACTTGCAATGGTAGAAATGCAGAGATTACCTCATAATTATCTGCAACGGACTATTTTCACAAATGTAAAGAACTTCATCTCTTGTACAGCGGAAGGTGTTGATAGTTCTTCTGACGAGTTGTTCGGCCATAACTGTTTTGCCAGTTCCAGGAAGGCCATGTATGAACAGTTTTTTACATTTCTCAATGTCGTGTTTTGAACGAAGGATCTGAAATTGCTCGAATGATAGTAAATTGAGAAATTCATTGCCAATCCTATCACTTAGGAAAGACGTGAAATGTAGTTGCACAATGGTGACTGCTTTCAGCAATTTTGTGATGTCATCTTTTGTTAAGTCTTCATAACTGGGTGGGTACCGAACTGGTAACACATTCTCAGTCTGCTGCTGACTGCTTGCATTACCATCTTCAGCCATTTCAGGGTCTACATAGTGAAGGATTTTAGGAATGATACAGAGTTTTCCTGCATAGCCACCCACATTCACCAGCTTTTGTTTGATGGTCATGGCTGTGTTTCTTGAATATTTAGTTATTGCCTCGTTTTCTTCTCTGACAATAGTATAGAGTAGTGGAGCTCCGCCCGTGGCCAGGAGCAGGGCATCGCATATTACACCTTGGTGCCCTGGTAAGTCTATATCAACAGCCCAGCTTCTGGAGAATATCAGAATCCCCTTCCTTCCTCCAGGTTTCATTCCAGGGAGCAGGCTTTCCAAACCTGGATGACCATGAAATAGTTCCTTCCAGAATGTTTCTGGATATGTTTTGATTCCACTAAAGGAATTACGGCCCTCTGAAAATGATAGTGAAAACTGCATTATTAAGCTGATGACGAAGGTACTAAATAGCATTAGAACAACTTGCTCCAACTAGGTCATTGGGTTGAGGTAACCTGAGCTTGGTAAATTGCCACATGTTTTGCGACATGGAAACGGCAGCTCACTGCCAACCTCCCAGAGTTTCATCACTATCCTGAACATTCACATTCATTAAATTTGCCAAAGAAAGTTACTTAATTGTATAAGTATCATTTTAATATTTATTAATGACCAAAAACCATATACACAAAAATTAGCAAACTAATGTAATATCATTCCTTCACACGAGTACTATTGATAAAAATGTCAAATATTAAATTTATTTTCTTTCATGACGTAATCCCATTTTTCCTCTCTTTGTTTATCTTTCAGTATCTTTGTTTATCTTTCCTCTCTTTGTTTATCTTTCAGTATCTGTATGGACAGTGGTCTGAAGTAGGCTCTCAACCCGAACCATCACCCATTCATTCTCTCCACAGACGCTGCCTGTCCCTCTGAGTTACTCCAGCACTTTGTGTCTATCTTCAATTGGACATGTTCCTTTTCAATTGAACCTCTATTTTTTGGTCACATTAAGTAACATCTCATGACTGAAGAGATATGTTGTCCCTTCACTCACCATAACCCTGTTTAGTTGCAAGCATTCAGTGAAATAGCGCAAGTTTAGGACCAATATGTACCTGCCACGGATAAAAAGCAAGGCTAACAGGTACAGGAAACCCTGGATGTCCAGGTGAGGATAAAGAGAAAAAAAGCATATGGCAGTTGTAGAAATCCATCAAGGATATAAAAAGTGTCGGGAGAAAATTAATAAGGAAATTAGGAAGGCTAATTGGGGTCACGAAATGGCAGCGGCAGACATAGTTAAAGTAAATCTGAATCTAATTCTAGAGTTGCTGCCTTACAGCGCCAGAGACCCGGGTTCCATTCTGACAATGGGTGCTGTCTGTATAAAATGTATACGTTCTCCGTGACCTGCGTGGATTTTCTCCGGGAGCTCCGGTTTCCTCCCACAGTCCAAAGACGTACAGGTTTGTAGGTTAATTGGCTTGGTAAAATTGTAAATCGTCTCAAGTGTGCGGGGGTGGGGGTGGCGCAGACTCGGTGGGCCGAAAGGGTATCCGCGCTGTATCTCTGCATGTCTAAACTAAACTAAGAAAATTAATAAGAACATTAGGAAGGCAAATCAGGTTCACCAAATGGCAGCGGCAAAAAAATAACCAGGAAAGAGTAGGATCCATTGGGAAGCTAGACCACATACACGAGGACTAAAATGAATTAATTTTGTTGGTATTCACAGAGCAGACTTTGTAGTTGGATGGTTCAGACATTGGGAAGGAGAAATTCGATTGCAAGCCTCCACAAACAAAGAGGAGGTACTTGATGTCTTAGCAGGCTTAAATGACCAAATGAGCTGTATCTCAAGCTGCAATGGGAGGAAAGCAAGAAATTGCTGGGGCTCTGGATGAGATTTTTTAAATTGTCCATGTGAGGTACAACAGGACTGAAGGATGGCAAATGTGGTTCCTATTGTCAAGAATCAGGGAAAAGCCTGTTAACTATACATCCATGAGCCTCATATCAGTAGTGGGGAAGATGGAAAATCCTAGATGACTGGGTTATTGATCACCTGGATAGGTGGGGGCTGATCAGAGGTAGCTAGCATGGCTTTGTCAAGGACAGATCCTGTCTAACAAAATCTGATTTAATTTTTTTGAGTAGCTAACCTGTATTGATAGATAAACCTGAGTAGCTGTGGTTTACATGTACTTCAATAAGGAATTCCACAAAACCCTGCATGGGCGACTGTTCCAAAATCCAGGGCAAGTTGGTAAATTGGATCCAAATGGTTTGGAATAGAAGACAGAGGGTGATGTATAGGGTTATTTTTGTGATTGAATATCCATGACTAGTGGTAATGAATGTAAATAATTTGGATGTGAATGTAGCGGCATGATCAATAACTTTGCAAATGACACACAAAATTAGTGAAGTTGTTGATAGTGTACAGGATAGTCTTGGGCCAAAGGAAGATATTGATGTCAGTGAATTGGGCTGAGAAATCGGCAGGTGGAGTTTGATGCTGATAAACGCGAGGCGATGTATTTTGGGAATACTAATGAGGCACGGCCGTACACCATGACTGGTTGAGGTGCAGGGAATATTGAGGAACAGAAGGTCCTTGATGTAAAAGTCCAATCATCCTTGTTGGCAGTATTGCGGTAGATGACATCGTTAAAAGGGCATTTGGGATACTGGTCTTCATGTCATGGTACTGAATACAAGAGCAGGATGGTGATGGCCCAACTTCATAAAATACTGTTTAGAGATACAGTGTGGAAACAGGCCCTTTCGACCCAACTGGTCCACGCCGACCAGAGATCCCCACACATTAACACTATCCTATACCCACTAGGCACAACTTTTACATTTACCAAACCAATTAACCTACAAACCTGTACCTCTTTGGAGTGTGGGAGGAAACCGAAGATCTCGGTGAAAACCCATGCAGATCATGGGGAGAACGTACAAACTCCGTACAGACAGCACCCTTAGTCGGGATCGAACCCGGGTCTCTGGCGCTGCATTCGCTGTAAGGCAGCAATTCTACCTCTGCGCCAACGTGCTGCCCATGTCTGTTCAGACATTAGCATAAAATACTGTGTGTGTAGTTATGTCACTACACTATAGGTAGGATGTGAGAGAGGATGTAGAGGAGTTTCACCAGGAAATTGCCTGGGCTAGAGTATTTCAGTACGAGAAGAGACTGGGAGGGCTAGGTCTGTTTTCCCTGGAGTTTACGAAGAAACCGAAGAGCGACACAAAATTATGAGATGTGGAGGTTGGGAGAGACAGCAGGAAATGTTTTCAGAGGTAGATAAAACCAGTGAAGTAGATTTGCACTAAGGGGCAAGAGCTCGAGAGGAGATCTGAGAGGGGAGTGGGGTGGGGACTTACTTCATCAGAGTGGCAAGTAGCTGCCACCCATTGCCTGAGAGAGCAGTAGAAACTTAGTCGCTGAGAACATTTAAGAAATGTCTAGACAAGCGCTTGAATTGCCTTAGCATGCAGGCTAAGTACTAGAAGATGTGATTAATATGGAATGGTTCCCGCTGGTCAGCGTGAACATGGTGGGATGAATGGCCTGTTTCCATGTTGCGTGACTCTATGGCATTTACTACAGGGGGCCTCCCTGGGTGCCGCAGCCATGCCCGGCAGCACGCCCAGCTCGTCCGCCGCCGAACCGGGAACCCGCAGAAAGTCCCAGTGGGGGGAAGGTGCCGAGCCCATCCTCTGCTCGTCCTCCAGAGACCAGAGAACTAAAGAAGAGGAAACCAGCGATGACGATCACGAGGAGCAGTTGGTGAGGGACCCGGGACTTCCACGCCTTCAAAGTCGGCTGCAGGAGGTGCCCCCGTTCAACAAAGGTGACCAGCTTAGGTTAGGGGCATCGGTTCGCTGAACAACCCAGACAAAGACCAAGCACGTGGACAGGACTTTGGAAATGGTGCCAAACTGGCGACTCAAAAAGAACTTCTGTATTTTGCATGTGTTAATAAAGCACAATTGAAACAATGAAAAAAAATCACTGTTGCTTCAAACCTTTATAGAGGTTTTGTACTATCTTGTCCAACGAGTCATCCCCTCCAAGTGAAAACACAGGCTTACACCTTGGTGGTGATGCAGTCACACTTAATTCCTTCTTAAAATTCATACAGAGTTCTTCCATCTCTGCAGGAAAGATAAAATGTTCAAAATCATACCTCACCAACAATCCGGAGAATTTAACTTTATTACACTAGAATATTTCCACTGTGTGGGGTGAACTTCAAAAGATTTTAGACAACAGGCACTTACCAGGATCTTTAGCCAACAACATCTTAGCCCATTTAGTAAA
>NC_135978.1:20040500-20085264 GCF_053455715.1 Rhinoraja longicauda
CCATCTACACCGTATGCTGCCTTAGAAAGGAGCTAAGATAATCAAAGATTTGTCACATCCTGGTCATTCTTTCTTATCCCTGCTCCTGTCCAACAGAAGGTACAGAGGTTGATCTATATCCAGCTATAGCCCTAGATAGCTTTCTATTCCATCTACAGCACCTCGAATTGATACCTTTGATTTGTACCAGCATCTGCAGTTATTTTCCTACACCTCTAATTTTCATGTCACCTGCAAACTTATTAATCATAAACACCCATATTCACTTCATGTTGAAGATATATATCACAAACAAGGTTCCCAGCAGCGATCCTTTCAAGTACACTCCAATATTTTGCTGGTCCTCCACAACAGAGGAGGACTTTTCCTCTCATTTCTGGCACATTCCCTTGTCACTGTTGCACCTACCTAAAGACATTGCCTCCTGCTTCTGTGTAATGAATTGCACTTTTCCGACCATGTGTACCTTCCCTCATCTAAAACTTTCCACCTCAACAACTAACTATTCCATATCTTGATTTTCTCATATCAAACCGTGCCGCCCTCAGCTTTCTAATTAAGTACAATAAGATCTTTGGAATGTTATGATTAGGGAAACTTTTGAAATAAAGTTCAAAAGAAAATGAAAGCAGTGTGAAATTTCAGTTGCAAATGCTGGTTTTTAAAATCCAGCCGATTTTTGTTTGATTCTTTTCCCGATTTAAAGTTGGCGCCTTTTATTTTGGCTGATGTGGAAAGAAGGGAAATGACTGAATAGCGCCATCTGTCTTCATTTACTGAATATAATATCCCAGAACAGCAGATTCGCGAAAGATCTATTTTACTTTTCTCAACTCATTTATGTTGTTTGGAAGCCAATTGGCATGAAATCAGAAGCAGATTTTTCATAAATCACCCTCTATGCACCAATTAATTGCAATACTGTCAATTTTTAAATCCTAGTACAACGATAATTACGATGATAAAGAGAAAACATTATTTTGGATATTTGTGAGGAGAATGCAGGGTCTGCAGAAGGAAACAGGTTATGTGAGTGAACAAAGGTTTGGCAGATGAAGTATAATTGTGGGAAAGTTTGAGATGAGCTATTTTGATAGGAAGAATGATGAAATGCAAAATATTTTTAAAATAGAGAAAATGCTTAATGTTTTAAGGCATCCTTGGCTCAGAAATATTACAGAAACTTTTCTAAGACAACTAGCTCACTGTTTATTCAGCATTCTCCCCTCTGCACTGCACGTAGGAATAGATACCGTAAGCAATGTGTATGGAGCTGTTTACTGTCGAGGGACATGGGGAAACAGGAATGTGGGAAACATTTAGTGTGAGCAGTCTCTACAAGTTGACAAAGTGTTGGTATTGGTTTATATTTGTTTGCGTGAGTACAATCAAGCCATACACAAGTACAATAGATTTTGTAAAGAATAAATATCGGAGTGCAGAGGATGGTGTTACAGCATTACAGTTACTGAGAAGGCACAGATAAAGAAAAGTGCAAGGTCCGCAATGAGGTAGGTTGGGGGATCAAGACTATGCTCTAGTTTATGAAAGGACTGTTCAGTAGCCTGATAGCAGCAGGGAAGAAGCTGTTCCTGAATCTGTTGGGATGTGCTATCAAGCTTTTGCATCTTCAAAAGCTGCAAGAAGTATGAGTTATGTCATCACTCAAGAGCTTTGGGTTCTTTTAATAAGAAGAAAGTTTATCGAGTGAAGTTTGGAAGCCAATTGGCATGAAATCAGAAGCAGATTTTTCATAATTCGCCTTCTATGCACCAATCAATTGCAATACTGTCAATTTTCAAATCATAGTACAACGATAATTACGATGATAAAGAGAAAACATTATTTTGGATATTTGTGAGGAGGATTCAGGGTCTGCAGAAGGAAACAGGTTATGTGAGTGAACAAAGAGCTTTAGGTTCATTTAATAAGAAGAAAGTTTATCAAGTGAGATCCAGCATGGAAGCTGGTGCTCAGGTCGCTCACATGAATATTTTCTTAATGTCTTTTATTACAGGACTGAATCGGGTTGGAGCAATCAAGAGGAGTGGATTTGGAAAAAGCCACATCTAACGGGGACTAAGTTTTGCATCAGGAGGGCATTATTTCTCATAAGTATTTGCAACAATTGGAATTTAAATCCACAACAATCTCTATCAATGATTAGTGTTAATACAATGACAGTTAGTCTCAAGATAGACACAGAATGCTGGAGTAACTCTGGGTAAGGCAGCATCTCTGGAGAAAAGGAATAGGAAGCATTACCTATTCCGTTTCTCCAGAGATGCTGCTTGACCCGCTGAGTTACTCCAGCATTTTGTGTCTATCTTTGGTGTAAACCAGTATTGCAGTTCCTTCCAAGACAGTCTCAATTTGTTTTGTTCAAATATAGACTATAGTATGTTCCTGTCCATTGCAACTTGTTTAATCGGGATCCTATTCCCACACCCTCTTTCATTTAATTGGGGCTTCGCTCCCACGCATTCCCCCCCCCCTCCCCCAAACTATCTTTGATTGTACTTTACTGGCTTTACGTTGCACTAAACTATATTCCCTTATGTATCTGTACACTATGTATGGCTCGATTTTAATCTAGTTAGCACGCAACAAAGACTTTTCACTGTACCTCCGTACACATGGAAATAAGCTAAACTGAAACTGATACCTCCATTCCCATCCTTTTAAAATCCAAATACCATGTTCCTTTAAACTCAACTGTTTCATTATTTGTTATATCACTGAACAATATCCAAAAAGGGTGAATTAAATGTGTGCTTGTATATTAGAAATAATATCCGATAATTTGTGAATTCTGACACCACCAGAGTGCCGTGGGTGCTGGATTATCGGAGCTTTACTGTATCATGTTTGCCAACCAGTACTTGAAACTAGTTGGCACCTCTTTAATCACAATGCAAAGTGCTTGCTAATTTGTGCGAAGACTAGTCAAAATATTATACTGGACAAGAATCACCAATGACTAATAATGAGAGAAAGCACACACCATTTAATGCATTGGTTTTGTGATCACGTACATCCATCAATTGCATGTCGTTTTTGCAGTTCATTGACATTACCAGCATTAAGTTCCAATATCCAATAGTCCAATAGGGGGTATGGGGAGAAGGCAGGAACGGGGTACTGATTGAGAGTGATCAGCCATGATCGCATTGAATGGCGGTGCTGGCTCGAAGGGCTGAATGGCCTACTCCTGCACCTATTGTCTATTGTCCTCTATGTCAAAGATAGACACAATGCTGGGGTAACGCAGTGGGTCAGGCAGCATCTCTGGAGAAATAGGATAGGTGATGTTTCAGGTCAGGACCCATCTTCAAGACCCCGTGGAAGAGAAAAACTTCTTCAAAGAAATTTCACAGTGGAACGGATAAAATGTAATAAAAAGGAACTGCAGAAGCTGGCAGCATCTATAAGTTGGCTTCACTAGATTGCTGCCTCATTTACAGATGCAGCAGGTGCTTCTTTTGTCCTGCCCTTTGCACTGAGGAAACGCTCCGTGTTGTAGTCTTGTGTGACACTACAAACACGTGAGACGACTTAGATGGAGAACAGATCCACCAGCCGACAATTGGTGGTCCACGAGGCACAGCAGAAGCAGAAATATAAACTACCACTATCTGTAACCTCATGCCTTGGCATATTGCTCACTCAACCAGTGCCATCAAACAAGGAGATTAACCGTGATTCATCCAGGCATGCAGAGTGTGCTAAACAACAAGACACAATTTACAGTCAGAAACTAAGTGATCTCACAATCTACAGGCCTAATTAAAAATCTGTGATGATATCAGATCTAGTAAATGGTGGTGGAAAATTAAACAATTACTGGAGAACACCCCCAGCCTTGTGGTTGGAGTGGCCCAGTGAAGCAGTGGTGTGCAGTGAAGAAAACACTGAGCATTCATGACCCTGTTCACCCACAAGTGCTAAATAAATACTCTGTCCTGAGATTCCCACTGCAAAGCATTAATTTCTCACACATTGAATGACATGGACACATATGCAGTGAGACCTTTAACCACAATGGGAAGTTGGATATTGCTGTTGAGTTTCCATCTGATACATTTCCTATGTTATGTTTTATTCCAGGATGGCTCTTGAGAGCATACGATTGATGGAGACCCCGTATCCGGACCTGGTGCTGGATGCAGGCACTGTAGACTTTGGGGAAATGCATAGGAACAACATGAACAAAAAACCCTTCAAAAAGGCGCAGTGCAAAAACTTAGTTATAGCAGCATGTGCCCTTTTAAATTCTGGTGGTGGAATCATTCATGTGAAAGTGAGGAATGAGAATTACAAGCGCAGCATTGATGCAATTGGATCAGATATAGAAGCAGGAATTTACAGTTTGTTAATAAAGCAGTCATTAATAGAATTCATGCAGCAAGGTACCACCATGAGGATTTTTGTGCAGTCATGGATCAGAAGCATTAATGAAAAGAGTAAATTGCCACGGTTGTGTTCTATAGCAAGCAATGTTTACTGTAGGAGCGGTACTCAGTGTATTCAATTAAGTTCCCTTGAAGTGGAGAATTTATTCCAAACAAAATCCACTTCATCCCAAAGTAGTGATGAAGAAGATTCAGATTCTAGTAATGGCCCAGCAGCAAAAAAGCCACTTTTAAACCCTAAATGTCTGAATACTGAGTTACCTTTTGATAGGTTAGATCAAAAAGAATTTCAACATGGTGAAATTTTGAATTTTGGTGAATCTGAACACATTGAATTTAAAGATTTTTCAGGGAAATGTATATCAGATAGGATAAATGAAGTAATTCCAACATTAATGTCTTCCTTTGCAAATGCAAACAGTGGGTTTATATTCATAGGTGTCACTGATTTGAGGGTAGTTGTTGGATGTAAGCTTGAAGAACCTGATAGTTTTATATCCAACATTGTCAAAAACAAACTCAAGATTGAACATAATTGTTCCTGTCCAAGGGGCATTTCATACACACTTAATGTTGCCAGTGTTATGAAGGGATCAGAAGTTGTTGGCTCTTTGATAATATTATACATGAAGCAGTCATGCTGTGTGGTGTTTACTGACAATCCTGACAGCTGGACAGTAGAAGATGACCAAGTTAAGAGAATGGAATCTAATAAATGGACTGAGATGTTGTTGGCTAAAGATCCTGGTAAGTGCCTGTTGTCTAAAATCTTTTGAAGTTCACCCCACACAGTGGAAATATTCTAGTGTAATAAAGTTAAATTCTCCGGATTGTTGGTGAGGTATAATTTTGAACATTTTATCTTTCCTGCAGAGATGAAAGAACACGGTATGAATTTTAAGAAGGAATTAAGTGAGACTGCATTACCACCAAGGTATAAAACTGTGCTTTCACTTGGAGGGGATGACTCTTTGGACAAGATAGTACAAAAGCTCTATAAAGGTTTGAAGCAACAGTGATTTTTTTTCATTGTTTCAATTGTGCTTTATTAACACATGCAAAATACAGAAGTTCTTTTTGAGTCGCCAGTTTGGCACCATTTCCGAAGTCCTGTCCGTGTGCTTGTTCTTTGTCTGGGTTGTTCAGCGAACCGATGCCCCTAACCTAAGCTGGTCACCTTTGTTGAACGGGGGCACCTCCTGCAGCCGACTTTGAAGGCGTGGAAGGTAAGTCCCGGGTCCCTCACCAACTGCTCCTCGTTATCGTCATCGCTGGCTCCCTCTTCTTCAGTTCTCTGGTCTCTGGAGGACGAGCAGGGGCTGGGCTCGGCACCTTCCCCCCACTGGGTTCCCGGTTCGGCGGCGGACGAGCCGGATGTGCTGCCGAGCATGGCTGCGGCACCCAGGGAGGCCCCCTGTAGTAAATGCCATAGAGCCGCGCAACATGGAAACAGGCCATTCATCCCACCATGTTCATGCTGACCAGCGGGAACCATTCCATATTAATCACATCTTCTAGTACTTAGCCTGCATGCCAAGGCAATTCAAGCGCTTGCCTAGACATTTCTTAAATGTTCTCAGCGACTAAGTTTCTACTGCTCTCTTAGGCAATGTATTGCAGCTACTTGCCACTCTGATGAAGGAAGCCCCCACCCCACTCCCCTCTCAGATCTCCTCTTGAGCTCTTGCCCGTTAGTGCAAATCTACTTCACTGGTTTTATCTACCTCTGAAAACATTTCCTGCTGTCTCTCCCTACCTCTACATCTCATAATTTTGAGTCGCTCTTCTATTTCTTCGTAAACTCCAGGGAAAACAGACCTAGCCTTCCCAGTCTCTTCTCGTACTGAAATACTCTAGGCCAGGCAATTTCCTGGTGAAACTCCTCTACATCCTCTCTCACATCCTACCTATAGTGTAGTGACATAACTACACACACAGTATTTTATGCTAATGTCTGAACAGACATGGGTAGCACGTTGGCGCAGAGGTAGAGTTGCTGCCTTACAGCGAATGCAGCGCCGGAGACCCGGGTTCGATCCCGACTACGGGTGCTGTCTGTACAGAGTTTGCACGTTCTCCCCTTGACCTGCATGGGTTTTCACCGAGATCTTCGGTTTCCTCCCACACTCCAAAGAGGTACAGGTTTGTAGGTTAATTGGCTTGGTAAATGTAAAAGTTGTCCCTAGTGGGTATAGGATAGTGTTAATGTGTGGGGATCTCTGGTCGGCGTAGACCAGTTGGGTCGAAAGGGCCTGTTTCCACACTGTATCTCTAAACAGTATTTTATGAAGTTGGGCCATCACCATCCTGCTCTTGTATTCAGTACCATGACATGAAGACCAGTATCCCCAATGCCCTTTTAACCATGTCATCTACCGCAATACTGCCAACAAGGATGATTGGACTTTTACATCAAGGACCTTCTGTTCCACAATATTCTCTGCACCTCAACCACTCATGGTGTACGGCCGTGCATCATTAGTATTCCCAAAATACATCACTTCACACTTATCAGCATCAAACTCCACCTGCCCATTTCTCAGCCCAATTCACTGACATCAATATCTTCCTTTGGCCCAAGACTATCCCGTACACTATCAACAACTTCACTAATTTTTGTGTCATTTGCAAATTTATTGATCATGCCGCTACATTCACATCCAAATTATTTACATTCATTACCACTAGTCACGGGTATTCAATCACAAAAATAACCCTATACATCACCCTCTGTCTTCTATTCCAAACCATTTGGATCCAATTTACCAACTTGCCCTGGATTTTGGAACAGTTGCCCATGCAGGGTTTTGTGGAATTCCTTATTGAAGTACATGTAAACCACATCTACTCAGGTTTATCAATGAATACATGTTAGCTACTCAAAAAAATTAAATCAGATTTTGTTAGACAGGATCTGTCCTTGACAAAGCCATGCTGGCTACCTCTGATCAGCCCCTATCTATCCAGGTGATCAATAGGATTTTCCATCTTCCCCACTACTGATATGAGGCTCATGGGTCTATAGTTAACAGGATTTTCCCTGATTCTTGACAATAGGAACCACATGTACAAATTTCATACCGACAGCACCCATTGTCAGAATGGAACCCGGGTCTCTGGCACTGTAAGGCAGCAACTCTAGAATTAGATTCAGATTTGCTTTAACTATGTCTGCCGCTGCCATTTCGTGACTCCAATTAGCCTTCCTAATTTCCTTATTAATTTTCTCCCAACACTTTTTATATCCTTGATGGATTTCTACACCTACCATATGCTTTTTTTCTCTTTATCCTCACCTGGACATCCAGGGTTTCCTGTACCTGTTAGCCTTGCTCTCTATCCTGGCAGGTACATATTGGTCCTGAACTCACGCTATTTCATTGAATGCTTGCAATTATGCAGATGTAGACTTACCTGTAAGTGGATGCTCCCAGTGTTGCCTTTGCCCAGTATGTTGCAACTGATAATGCAACTAAATAGGGTTATGGTGAGTGAAGGGACAACATATCTCTTCAGTCATGAGATGTTACCTAATGACACTAAGAAATAGAGGTTCAATTGAAAAGGAACATGTCCAAACAGAAGATAGACACAAAGTGCTGGAGTAACTCAGCGTGACAGGCAACGTCTGTGGAGAGAATGAATGGGTGATGGTTTGGGTTGAGAGCCTACTTCAGACCGCTGTCCATACAGATACTGAAAGATAAACAAAGAGAGGAAAAATGGGATTACATCATGAAAGAAAAAATATTTAATGTTTGACATTTTTATCAATAGTATTTCACTCGTGTGAAGGAATGATATCACACTAATTTGCTCATTTTTGTGTATAAGGTTTTTGGTCATTAATAAATGTGTTATTAAAATGATACTTATATAATTAAGTAACTTTCTTTGGCAGATTTACTGGGCACTCGTGAATGTTCAGGATAGTGATGAAACTCTGGGAGGTTGGCAGTGAACTGCCGTTTCCATGTAGCAAAACATGTGGCAATTTACAAAGCTCGGGTTACCTCAACCCAATGACCTAGTTGGAGCAAGTTGTTCTAATGCTATTTAGCACCTTCGTCATCGGCTTAATAATGCAATTTTCACTCTATCATTTTCAGAGGACCGTAATTCCTTCAGTGGAATCAAAACATATCCAGAAACATTCTGTGAGAAACTATTTCATGGTCATCCAGGTTTGGAAAGCCTGCTCCCTGGAATGAAACCTGGAAGAAGGAAGGGGATTCTGATATTCTCCAGAAGCTGGGCTGTTGATATAAACTTACCAGGGCACCAAGGTGTAATATGCGATGCCCTGCTCTTGGCCACGGGCGGAGCTCCACTGCTCTATACTATTGTCAGAGAAGAAAACGAGGCAATAACTGAATATTCAAGAAACACAGCCATGACCATCAAACAAAAGCTGGTGAATGTGGGTGGATATGCAGGAAAACTCTGTGTCATTCCTAAAATCCTTCACTATGTAGACCCTGAAATGGCTGAAGATGGTAATGCAAGCTGTCAGCGGCAGATTGAGAATGTGTTACAAGTTAGGTACCCATCGAGTTATGAAAACTTAACAAAAGATGACATCACAAAATTGCTGAAAGCAGTTACCATTGTGCAACTACATTTCACGTCTGTCCTAAGTGATAGGATTGGCAATGAATTTCTCAATCTACTATCATTCCAGCAATTTCAGATCCTTCATTCAAAACACGACATTGAGAAATGTAAAAAAATGTTCATACATGGTCTTCCTGGAACTGGCAAAACAGTTATGGCCGAACAACTCGTCAGAAGAATTAACAACACCTTCCGCTGTACAAGAGATGAAGTTCTTTACATTTGTGAAAATAGTCCGTTGCAGATAATTATGAGGTAATATCTGCATTTCTACCATTGCAAGTTCTAGCATTACAATTTATTTGGCGTATAGTGTGGAGTTCTGGTCGCCCCATTAGCGAAAAGATGTGGAGGCTTTGGAGAGGGTGCAGAGGAGGTTCACCAGAATGCTGTCTGGATTAGAGGGTTCCAGCGACTGGCAAAGGGTGGATAGATTGAATTGGTTTCTCAAGAACGTTGGAGGTTGAGGGGAGGCTTGATAGAAGTCTATAAAATTATGAGAGGCATAGATAGGGTAGACAGTCAGAATATTTTCCCCAAGTGGAAATGTCCAATACTAGAGGGCATAGCCATAAGGTGAAAGTTTAATGGAGATGTGTGGGGCAAGCTTTTTTTACGAAGAATAATTGGGGCCTGAACACATTGGTGGTGGAGGCACATACAATGGTGGCATTTAAGATCCTTTTAGATAGGCTCATGGAAGTGCAGGGAATAGAGCACTGTATGGATTATGTGTAGGCAGATAAGATCTGCAAAGGGTGGTGGGTGTATGGAACAAGCTGCCAGAGGAGGTAG
Organism: Rhinoraja longicauda; assembly: GCF_053455715.1. Classification (NCBI taxonomy): domain Eukaryota; kingdom Metazoa; phylum Chordata; class Chondrichthyes; order Rajiformes; family Arhynchobatidae; genus Rhinoraja; species Rhinoraja longicauda. Next base: position 20,050,322 of record NC_135978.1, read on the forward strand.
TTGAGGCTGTGACTATCCCTGCGTTTAAGGAACAGTTAGACAGGTGCGTGGATAGGACAGGTTTGGAGGGATATAGACCAAGTGCAGGCAAGTAGGATTAGTGTAGCTGGGATATTGTTGGCCGGTGTGGGCAAGTTGGGCCGTAGGGCCTGTTTCCACACTCTATCACTCTTTGACCCAATTTGTATTACTTGGCATCACGGTTGGCACAAGCATTGTAGGCCGAAAAGCCTATTGGTGTGCTGTACTATTCTGTGAGAGTTCTCTATCTTCAAAATAGACAGTTGTATTTGATAGCCATAGAGCTGTACAGCATGGAAACAGGCCCTTCAGCCCACCATGCACATGTTGACCAAGTTGCTATTCTAGCCTCGTCCCATTTGCCTGCATTTGGCCCATAACTCTCTAAACCCTTTCTACCCATGTATTTGTCAAAATGTTTTTTAAAAGTTGGAAGTGTGTCTGCTTCTGAAGAGTCCTCTAGCAGCTCATTCCAGATATGGACCACTTTCTGAGTAAGTAGGTTCTCCATAAGGTTCCTCTTAAATCTTTGTCCTCTCCTCTAATTTTAGAATCCTATCCCCTGGGAAAAAGACTGAGTGCTTCCTTTATCCATGCCCTTCATGATATTGTACACCTCAACAAGTTCGCTCCTCAGCCTCCTATGCTCCAAAGAAAAAATCTCAGCCTAGCTAACCTTCCCTGTAACTCAAGCCCAAGTAACATCCTGGTGAATCTCTTCTGCACATTTTCCAACTTGATGACATTGTTCCGATAGCTGGGTGACTGGAACTACACACAACCCAAGTGTAGCTTCACCAATAACTTGTACACTACATCATTTTGTACTGCTATTTCAACTTTTGTACTCAATGCCATTCCCAATGGAGGCAAGCATGCCAAAGGCCTTATTCCCCATCCTGCCCATTTGATTCTCCACTTTCTCCACTTTGTTCTACAACACTCTCCAAGGCTCTACCGTTTACTGTGTTAATCCTGCTCTGGTTTGACATATGAAAGTACAACACCTCACACTGACCAGAGTTAAATTCCACTTGCCATTCTTTAGCCTTCCTCCTCAACTAATCTGGATCCTTTTGTAAACTTCAATACCATTTCTCACGGTCCACAATATTTTGGTGTCATTTTTGTGTAAATCTACCAACAATGTTAACTATATCATCTTTCAAATTGTTAATATATGCAACAAACAACAGCACCAAGCCCAGCAGCACTCGGTTGGACCCAGGACTGTAAACAGAAAAGTAACCCTCCACAACTACCATTTGATTCCTTCCTGCAGGCCAATTATGAATCTGATTGAATAGGTCACCTTGGCTTCCATGCGATCTAATTTTCCCGTCTAGCCGACCAGGAGGTTTTGCGAAATGATTTGCTCGAGTCCATATGGGCAATGTCCTGTCCTGTAAATCTCTTGGTGACCTCCATCAGATCTGTGAGATATAATTTCCTATGCACAAAGCCATACTGACTATCCCTAATCAGTGCCTGTAAAAAATAGAGGCAGATTGTGTCCCTAAGAATCACCTTCAATGACTTCCCAACCACTGGCGTTAGGCTTAACAGCCTGTAGTACTCTGGCTTGTCCTTGCTGCCCTTTTAAATAATGGTATAACATTAGCCACCCTCCAGTCTTTCTGAATTTCACCAGTGGAAGATGATGCAAATATCTCTGCACAGTTTCCTGCCTAGCTTCCCACAACTAGGCCCGAGGATCGGGCCCTGGGGCATTATCCCCCTTAAGGCTCTTTAAACCTGCTAATACCATCTCTTTGGTCCTTTGTATCTGATCAAAGCCAACACAGCACCTTTATCTCAATTACTCAGCTTCTACGATCTCAATAAAAATGGATGAGAAATAATCATTTAATATCTTCCTCCATATCTTGTGGCTTTACACAAAATGGCCATGCTGATCTTTAAGGGGACCTACCCTTACCATAGCCACCTTTTTACTCTTAATATACCTGTGGAATCTCTATGGATTTTCCTTTACCTTGCCTGCCAGATCTATTTCATGTCCTCTTTTAGCCCTTCTGATTACTTTCTTAAGTGTACTCCTACACTTCTTATACTTGTGGAGGCATTTGATTGATCCGGATGGCCTAAATCTAATTTATGCCTCTTTTTAATGTGACTACACTTTAAACCACCAGTCTTTCCTCTCTCTTTCCCCCGGTACCTGTGTCCTATCTAATAATCTTGCTCTTTTAGACTATGGTAATTGTCCCCAACTCATCTGCCTGCTTTCTGATCTTGATTCCTATTAGTTTAAACTCTGCTAAGTAACACAATCTCCCTCCCAGGATATTGCTCGCCCTCCAGCTAAGGTGCAATCGTCCCTCATGTACAGGTTACCTCTGCCCCTGAAGAGACCCTAATGATCCAAATACCTGAACCCCTACCCCTTGCACCAGCTCCTCTGACTGACCTACCTTTCCATTTCTGCTCCTACTTGCCGTGGCTCTGGGAATAATCCAGAGATTACCGCCTTTGAGATCCTGTTTTTAACTTGTAATTTGGAAAATCTCACTATCCTATCGATTTAGATTTGATAATCCTTATTGGTCTGGTCTTTCTCTTGGCCTCGTCTACCTTGTAATGTTCATAATCATCCTTGTAGGCTGAAAAGATTTTTTTTTAATCCTTTACTTCAGGATGTCCAAACCCACTATGAAATGTAGTCCAACAGAACCTGACAACCATTTTGTACAGAACAAGGGATCAGGAAGCAGTAATGTGATAACGATCAGTTAGTCCATTTGTGACGGACAAATGTTGGCCAGGACTCCAGAGATAACTCCCTTGTCCTTTGAGTTTGCCTCATGACACATGGGTCCTGGCTTCACATCTCATCCACAGGATGTTGCAACAGATCATGTTTTTAAAATAATATTTTCATGAATTTTTAATAATATTTTCTTGAATTTTTATTTTAGCCAAAGATTGGAATGTACGTGTGTTACAAGGACAGCGTTTATGAAGCAGGAGTTTCCAAGTGTGAAACATATCATTGTTGATGAGGCTCAAAACTTCCGCATTAAAGATGGTCCCTGGTATGAAAAGGCTGAGGGTCTCAGAACAAAAGAAGAAACGCATCCTAATGGACCAGGAGTCTTCTGGATTTTCATGGATCATTTCCAAACTTCCCACAATCGTCCGACTGGGTTACCCAGAATTGATTCACAGGATCCGAAAGAGGAGTTGACAATAGTGGTTCGGAATGCAAAGAAAATACACAATGTTGTCCTTAAACATGTCAATAAGAGTTTACAATCTGGGAAAAAAAGATCTAGATTTCTGGAAAAGCTAGCTCAAAGTGCCATTTGCAATCACTCATTTGCAGGGGTGGCTACGATTAATCGTAAAATGACACACAAGATGATTGTCAGCAACTTAGCAGGGCAAATACAATTGTACTTTAATAAAGGCTATGCACCTAAAGATATAGCCATCCTGTGCAGTACTAGCAAAGAATGTGAGAGGTACCATAATCCACTACTGGCATTGCTTAATACACATTTAGTAAGAGCAGAGGAAATACTGGAAAATGCTATTGTCCTAGATAGTTTGCGCCGATTTTCAGGCCTAGAAAGGACAATTGTATTTGGCATCAACCCTGTACCTCATTCAACACAGAGCGAACTAACTCCTAATATTGTGGTCTGTGTGGCTTCGCGAGCAAGGACAAAACTTCATATATTTTATGAAGATCCCTCTCCTCTTGGCTCTCTGCATAATAATTGAATCTGAGGTTGCTTTTAAAGGGGTGGGATAATTATTGATGATACAAGACAATTCTTAACATTTAACGTGGGTGTGGTAGTAAAGGGTGGGTGTTGCTTCAAAGAGTGCAGTTTCTAACAGAATGCAAAGGTTTGGAGTTGTTAAGTGGGAGATAAGAGCTGCTTCTTTGGTGTTTTAATTAAATCAGGATTAAATTAATAAACATCTGCATGAATGGTTTGTAGATTAGGATAGTGCTAAATCCCTGTATGAGAGGGCAGTGCTGCACTCTGAAATTTATAGTTTAAACTGGGGAAAAAATGTTTCTTAGAATTAATAGACAATTTATTTACATTGTGGGGGATGGCTGAAACCTGCAGTTTCTGCAGCATGTGGGTATTCAGGACACCACAATTCCTGGGGACCATGTCTGCATAAAGTGCCTTCAGCTGCATGAACTTGACCTCAGGATTCTGAAGTTTGAGAAATAGCTGAGGTTGCTGCAGGGTCAGGGAAGCCGGGAGTTTTCTCCGCTGTATACTCCAGCAACTGGCTATCTCATAGCCTCTGCATTTGAAAGTCAGGAAACTTGGGAATATTGAGGGTGCGTATTTTTCTTAATCGAGTGGTGAATGGCGATTGCTTGAAAGAGGTAGGCTAGAACATAGCACCATTGATAGAGGACTTCCCACAGAGATACAGAGAAGGGTAGAAATGTAATGGCTGTGGAGGATAGCATGGTCAGGGGTTCAGAGCAGTGTTTCTCTAACTATCTGTGTATTTCATGCCTGACGGGTTGCCTCCCTGGTGCCATGGTAAAAGAACTTCACCAAGGACACAGTGAATGGTAGGGCTCTGGGTAGTGTTGTAGAGCAGAGGGATTTAGGAGTGGAGATGCATAGTTCCCTGAAGGTGGAATCGCAGGTAGATCGGGTGGCTTTTGGCACATTGGCCTTCATCAGCCAGAGTATTGAGTATAGGCGTTGGGAGGTCATGCTGCAGTTGTAAAAGTCGTTGGTGAGGCCACATTTTATTGTGTTCAGTTCTAGGCACTGTGTTATAGGAAAGATGTTGTCAAATTGGAAAGGGGACAGACGATTTACATGGATGTTGCCAGGTCTAGAGGGTCTGAGCTATAGGCAGAGGTTGAGTAGGCTGGGACTCTATTTCTTGGAGTGCAGGAGGATGAGGGATGATCTTATAGAGGTTGATAAGACCATGAGAGAAATAGATCGCATAGTCTCTTGCCCAGAGTAGGTGAATCGAAGACCAGAGGACATAGGTTTAAGGAAAAGGGGAAAAGATTTAATAGGAATCTGAGGCGTAACCTTTTCACACAAAGGGTGGTGGATGTATGGAACAAAGTGCCAGAGGAGGTAGTTGAGGCAGGGACTATCCCAACATTTAAGAAGCAGTTAGACAGGTACATGGATAGGACGGGTTTGGAGGGATATGGACCAAATGCTGGTAGGTGGGACTAGTGTAGCTGAGACATGTTGGCCGGTGTGGGCAAGTTGGGCCAAAGGGCCCGTTTCTACATTGTATCACTCTCTGACTCTATGACACATAACATTCTAAAATGGAGTGGGGGGGGGGGGGGGGGACAATTAGTTGGGGTTCATTTTGGAAAAAGAAACAATGTCAAGGGAAGGAAACGGATTGAGGTTCACCAGTCAGAGTTTCCAGGGCAGGAGAGAAGGAAGTTAAAATGTAGGATCTCTGAAATGGTAATCTCTGAATTATTCCCAGTATTGAGTGATAGTAAGAGTAAAAATAAAATGATAAAATGGACCAGTGTGTGGTTCAAGGAATGGTTCAGGAAGGAAAACTTCATTTTCTTGGGGCTTTGGGAGAAGGAGTGGGACAGGAGGGACTGGTTCCCCAGGAATGGGTAATACCTCACAAGACTGGGATCAATATCCTGATTGGGTGTTTCAGTGATGATGATGATGATTAAAATAAACTGGTAGGTTGGATGGGCATCAGCACATTGTAATAAGAAAAAGGAATAGGATACTTAAAGGACTTGGGAGTGTTAGAGAAAAGAATTAAAGAGCAAACGAAGAGACAACAAGGAATACAAAAATGGATCCAAAATGTTTGTAAACACATGGAGTGGAAGGAATAAGGTGAGCAAATTGACATGTGGCAATAATTGAAACAGGACTCGAAAGACACAGACTGGGCAGTCATGTCTGGGTTCCAGGTGTTCAGTAAGGATAGAGAAGTGAAAAGAAAGGCAGGACTAATTAAGGAAGATAGTACAGTGTTGGATGGAGAGGCGAGCTCTTGTGGGGCCAGTTCTTGAAGTCAATTACTGAATCCATTTGGATAGAGTTGAGAAGTATGGGTGTCAGGGTTTAGGGGGAGAAGGCAGGAGAATGGGATTAGGAGGAAGAGATAGATCAGCCATGATGAAATGGCAGAGTAGACGATGGGCTGAATGGCCTAATTCTGCTCCTATCACTTATGAACTTATAAATAAGAAGGGAGCTAACATGTTCCTGAAGGTATTCCAATGACCACCAAATGATGGAAGAAGTTTAGGAGTGATGAAATTGGTGGATTTCAAATGCTGCAAAATTGATTGGGAAAATATAGTCATGCAACACAGACACTGACCCCTTGGCACCCCATAGTCATGATAACTGTTGCACCATTAGGTATGTAGCCTTCTATGCTGTGATGCTTCAGGTGCTTATCTAGATGTTTCTCAAATGTTGTGAGAGAACCTGGCTCCACCACCTCTTTAGACAGTGCCTTCCATATTACATTACCTTCTGTGTGGGGGAGAAAAATTCCCTCTCACAACTTATCACCTCGTACTGATGTCCTCTTCGTTTAGACAGCTGTACCATCGGAAATAGATTCTTACTATCTATCCCTCTCATAATTTTGTATATCTAGGTCATATCATTCCCATTATCCTTCCCCAGTCCAGAAAAACATCCCCATCCTATCCAATCCTTTATATTTGAACTGCTGTAATTCAGATAACATCCAGGTAAATCTCTTCTGCACCTCCTTCAGCGCACTCAATTCGAACTACAGTGTGGTGACCAGAACTGAATTCAATACTTCAGATGTGGTCTAACCAATGTTTTATGAAGATGTTACATGATGCCCATGTTATTATATTCTCTGCCGTGGCTGATGAAAGCAAGGGACATTCCCTCGTCACCATCTTAAATATCTGTGTTGCCACTTTTTGGGATCTATGAACTTGTACCTCAGTCTTTATTTACCAACATTTCTTAGTGCACAACCATTGACTGTATAAGTCCTGTCCCTGTTTAGCTTCCCAAATGCATAACCTTGCTGCACTTATGGGAATTCACTTAAAATTTCCCACATTCCACCCAGCTAAAGAATATCATGCTGTAACCTTAGACAATCCACCTCCAATGCTAGAGTAAAATTAGAGTTTGTGTTACTATTAGAGTTATTTTTAGAGTAAAGGACAAAGTCGGAGAGAACTTTCAAAAACCTGGTCAGAAGGCAGCTTTCTTGACAAACATGGTTGAGTAAGCCAGCGTTGTTAGATTTGTTTCTGGGGAAATGAGATGGCCCATGTGGGCATGAGAGAATGCTTCAGGAGTAGGAATCATAAGATTGATAGTGTTTGGATTAGTAAACAAGAAGAGCAGGGAGAACATTAAAGTAGGTCTGCTTAATCTGACGAGGCTAATTTCAGTGGGATCTGGATGATGTGGAATGACATCAGAACAACAGGTGTGCTCTGAAGATCAGGTGTTTTGTATGTAGGCTGAGTATGTTTCTCCCAAAGGGAAAGATAATTGGGTCAAAGCCTGTGCTCCTTGGATGACAAAGGAGGGAGAGAGAACTTGCTGGAAGAAGAACGTGTGGACGATGCATGTGTGGGAAGGAACTAGATGCTGGTTTATACTGAAGATAGACACAAAGTACTGGAGTAACACAGCAGGACGGGCAACATCTCCAGTGAAAAGGAATAGGTGATGTTTCGGGTTGGAACGTCTGAAAAGGGTTCCGACCCAAAACATCACCTGTTCCTTCTCTGCAGAGATGCTGCCTGACCGGTTGAGCTACTCCAGCATTTGGGGTGTATGATGCATGTCAGGTGAATAACTAGAAGAAAGCAGGCGGATTGTAGTAAGCTGAGTGGGGAAGTGTGAAGGAAAATAAGGCAAGCAATGAAAGAGCTTGAGAAGAGAATGACAGTTGTCATGAAGGGAACCCCGAGGTCTTTGTATATGCATGCAAACAGTGGGTGGGTCGGTCATGGGCCAGTGTGGTGCAAATTAGTGATGAAGCAAATCATCTTTGCAAAGATGCACAAGTACAGCTGGAATTCAGAAAGATTACTTTATATCAATCTTCACCTAAGAAGATGCTGCCAGAAGTGGGGAAACAACAGAGATAATCAATGGCATGAAAATTGATAGGGAGGAGGTACTAGAAAGGCTGACGAGGTTTTAATGTAAAAGGTTCACATTGATGCATAGAGAGTGGAGGGATATGGATCATAAGTGCGGCACGGTGGCGCGGCAGTAGGGTTGCTGCCTTACAGCGCCAGAGACCTGAGTTAAAACTCAACTATGGGTGCTGGCTGTACGAAGTCTGTACCTTCTCTCCGTGACCTGGGTGGGCTTTCTCCGAGTGCTCGGGTTGCCTTCCACACTCCAAAGACTTGCAGGTTTGTAGGTTAATTGTCTTGGTAAAATTGGCCCTAGTGAGTGTAGGATACTGTTAGTGTGCGGGGATCGCTGATCGGTACGTACACTGTGGGCTGAAGGGTCTGTTTCCGCGCTATATCTCTAAACTAAACAAAAACTATAAGCTGGCAGAGGAAAGTGGTTTAACCTGACATCATGGTCGGCATGGGCATTGTGGGCCGAAGGGCCTGTTCCTGTGCTGTACTGTGTTCCAAGTTACCAGGTGTGGATGTGATATACCTATGTGATATACTGCTGAGGGTGGAGTTCCCAAAAATTTCCAATCTGTGCAAACAAGTGAGGTGCTGGAGATCTGGAAAATAGCAAATGTAACACCAAAATAAAAATGGGGGAGGAAGGACATGCCCAGTAACTACAGGTCGTTCGGTTAATCCTGGTGGTGACGAAGTTCTTAGAAACGAGTTAAAATTAAACGCCCAGTAAATTTGTTAAGAAAGAGACATCACTGATTGTTAAAGGCAAATAATTGTTGTCTAATCTGGTTAAATTTCTTTAGAACATAGAACAGTTGAGGACGATAATGGGGGCTTCAGCCCACAATGTCTGTGTGGAAAATACTGCCAGTATGTAATATGGGAAGGTTGAATAAGAAGAATAGTGGAAGCCATTTTCAGAAGACTGAATGGATTTCGAGGAGACATGAGATGGTCTATCCAAAGGCATATTATCCAGACTGTTGTTTGGAATTAAAAGACCAGTAACTGCAAACCTAAGAGATTAGATGAAGGCAGGAGAAGAGTAGAGGTGAATGGTTGTTTATCAGACTGGAGGATGATAGGTGTTCCCAGGAGTCCCTGCCTTAACCATTGCTTTTATATATCTATATAGCAGTCATGTTTATGCAGTGAGCAGGTGTGATCTAGTGTAAGAAAATAACTGCAGATGCTGGTACAAATCGAAGGTATTTATTTCACAAAATGCTGGAGTAACTCAGCAGGTCAGGCAGCATCTTTTATTTCACAAAATGCTGGAGTAACTATTTCACAAAATGCTGGAGTAACATTTATGTTAATGATTAACATAGGTGTGATCTAGCGTTCACTGCTTGTTAGGACGGTGAAAACAGAGTCTTTGAGTCTTTCAGAAGGGAATTAGATGGGGATGTGAATGAATGATGTGCAGGATTATTGAGAAAGAAGGAAGGAATGGGACAGATGGGATGATTTTACAAAGAGCAGCAAAATCTGGATGGCCTCTTGTGCCATTTAATTTGTAATAAACTTCATTATTAAGTAATTTTTGATGATGCCTCTCTCTGAGAAGGACAAAGCTAATTAATGGGATTATCTGCAGAACTAAGCCTATGTTTTCCATTGTGGAGTATATATCGTTAATAACCATTTTATCCAAAAATATATTGCTTTCTATTTTGATTTAAATGTTTTAGCTACTTTTGGTCTATGCGCAATGTTGTGTATCATCTTGCATAACGAACTTTCCAATCAAGCATTATATTCATGAAATTGTTTATTTCATTGTACTCATACATTAATTCTGAACGGTTCAATATGCTATTTATTGGCTGTTTTATCTTTGCCCGTTCAAATATGCTTGTATAAACCATAGGCTTTCAATAAACTAACTGTTACTTATAGCTTGAGGTTGGTTCTCTCCATGTCGTGATCCTCTTAAGGTGAATTGAGAGTGAAATACTGATGCTCGATTTGAGTATCAGCTGTGAGTATTCAACTCAATTGTTTATTAACAACAAATTGGGTATCATAGGTCACCAAATCTAAATCCTAATCAGTTGAAATTTCATATTTACCTTGTGATCCCCTTGAAGATATCCTAATCTCGGTATCATCTTTACTCTTCTAATAGGCACACATATTGGAATCAGGCTCGGGAGGCACAGTGGTGCAGCGGTAGAGTTACTACCTTACAGCGGTGGAGACCCCGGTTTGACCCTGACTACGGGTGCTGTCAGTATGGAGTTTGTATATTCTCCCTGTGTCCGTTGGGCGCTCCGGTTTCCTCCCACATTCCAAAGACCTGTAGGTTTGTAGGTTAATTGGCTTCTGTAAATAGTCTCTAGTGTATAGGATAGAACTAATGTATGGGTGATTGCTGGTCGGTGCTGACTTGATGGGCCGAAGGACCTGCTTCCACGCAGTATCACACTAACCCAACAAGGGCATTCAATGTGATAGGCCCAAAGATAATAGAGCAGAGTAACATAGACCACTCGACCCTAAATATGTTAAGTATGGATCAATCACAATAGGTAAATAGTCCCAAGTGATAGTGAACAGCTCTTAATGGTGTGATTCCTCTGATTTTTAGAGTTCATTCTCTTGGTATCAGCTAGATCCTGGCCACAGGACTCCAGTTCGAAAAACAACCTTCCACCATCATCCTCTTCTTTCTCCCTTCCTCCCATCAAGCCAATTCCCTATCCAGTCGGCTAGCTCTCCCAGGTTCCCATGTGATCTAACGTTCCAGAGCAGCCGACCATGCAAAACCCTATCAAATGCCTTGCTGAAGACCATGTAGGCAACGTCTACAACTGTACCCTGGTCAACCTGTTTGGTGCAGGTGAGAATCGTATGTGTCAAACATGTACAATTACAATTAAGGTGGTACCGCACCATCGCACATGGGCTCTGGCAGTGGGGGACCACGTCCCATGCGATTCTGGACACTGTAAATAAAATATATCATGTGAGTTGACCCTAATGCGTGTGTTGGTGTGGTCACTGCCAAACCCAATGTTATTTCTGATTCCACACTACCTTAACCAATCTTTTTTAGTTACAATTTTCCCAGTAAATCTCCTTTGCACCCTCCACAGAACAATCAGTTTGTTTTACAGGTTCAGAGTGGAAACAGGCCTTTCGATCGACTGAGTCCATGCCCACCAACCTGCACACTGGTTATATTTTATCCCACTTTCACATCCAGCACACTAGGGGCAAATTACAGAAGCCAATTAACCAACGAACTCTTTGGAATGTGGGAAGAAACTGGAGTATCTGGAGAATCTGGTCACAGGGAGAACGTGTAAACTTCACAGAGACAGCGCCTGCGTTCAGGATCCAACCTGGGTACCTGAGGCTGCAAGATAGCAACTCTACCATTGAGCCACTGCGTCACTTCTTTTCTGTGATGTGGTGACCATAACAACACACTTCCAACTCAATGGTTCAATAGTCCTTTATTGTCACGTGTGCCGAGGGTACAGTGAAATTTGACTTACAAATGATGGAGCGTATGTGGTAATGGTTGCGAACTTCAAGTTTCTTGGCATTCATATTACCAAAGATCTACCATGGACCAACTACATTAATGCGATACCCAAGAAGGCATACCAACATCTCTACTTCCTGAGCAGATGGGTGAAATTCAGCATGTCTTCCGTGACTCCTGCAACACTGTCTGGTTGCATCACAGCTTGCTTTTGGAACAGCTCTGCACGTGACCACAAGAAATTGCAGACAGTTATCCATGTTGCCCAGTTCAACTGGCCTATGCCTCCATTTACACCGTATGCTGCGTTAGAAAGGAGTTAACAAAATCAAAGATTTGGCCCATCCCGGTCATTCTTTCTTATCTCTCTGCTCCTGTCCAGCAGAAGTTAGAGAAGTAGATCTATATCCAGCTGTAGCCCTAGACAGCTCTCTTCTCTATCTATAACACCTCTAATTTTCATGTCACCTGCATGGCACTGATGTAAATACAAGAAACTGCAGTTACTGCTTTACTCAAAAGGACACAATGTGCTGGAGTTGACACGCTGCATCATTCCAGCACTTTGTCTCCTTCTCACTTCTAACTGATGTTGTGTACAGTCCCAGCACCCTTCCCTGCTCTGTTCTGGTGAGTCACCACCCAGCAAAGTAGAATGGAGCTAAATTTAAATAAAGCAGAACCAAATAAATGCAGGTTTTGGAACTGATTCGTCGGAATGAAAGATACTAGAGGAGCAAGATAGTCCACTCGACTCTATAAACTGTAGTAAGTCATAGGTACATTTCAGCGCCATTTTAGTGGGCAGATTCTGCGTGCTGGACTGTGCAGTGTTCACGACTCTGCGATTTCTTCGTATATAAAATGTTTGCAAACGATTATTTTTGTTCCACTTCTTGGACAGATTTTTTTTTTAGATTTTGGAGATACAGCGCTGAAACAGGCCCTTCGGCCCAACGGGTCCGCGCCGCCCAGCGATTCCCACACACTAACACTATCCTACACCCACTATGGACAATTTTTACATTTGCCCAGCCAATTAACCTACATACCTGTACGTCTTTGGAGTGTGGGTGGAAACCGAAGATCTCGGAGAAAACCCACGCAGGTCACGGGGAGAACGTACAAACTCCGTACAGATGGCGCCCGTAGTCAGGATCGAACCTGAGTCTCTGGCGCTGCATTCGCTGTAAGGCAGCAACTCTACCGCTGCGCCAACGTGCCACACGATAAGTTGATAGTTGACATTTATAACTATTTCTTGAAGAGTTGCTGCTTTGTGATCTTTAAACTTTGGATGTTACTGATTGAATATTTGCGCTAGAAATCCATTCTGTATCAGGCCAATTGATCATATTTAATGAACTGCTCTTCTTTGCTTTCTCTGTTAATTTTAATTTCACCTACACGAGCTGTATCTCTTTTTGTTTTATTTTTTAAAGTGATGGAAGCAGAGATTAGGCATTTGCAAACAATAGAACTCTACTATATCTACAATATAATTGAAAAGACATTTAACTTAATATTTAGAGCCAAGAAAATTTGAATTGGTGATCAGTTAAAAACCCTTGACAGCCACTAAAATGACCAATGCTGCCTGACATGGTACAGAAGCATGAATCCAATTCAAATAGACACGGTGGTGGAGGAAATCACTGGGTCAGGTAGCATCTCTGGAGAATAAAGATGGGTGATGTTTCAGGTTGGGACTCTTCTTCAGACAAGGGGGGGGGGGGGGGGGGGAGGGGGGGAGGGCTTGTATAAATCAGGACCTGATCTTTTCATTGGTTAGCTGATATGTGAAACAGCACAACCCTGTATATCTTGCACACAAAATGATGTAAATCTTACCCTGAATGACAGAAATAAAAAGTGTTATTCTTGTTTGTGAAGTTCATTTTTGAATGATGTAAAATTGAAAGGGGTCGGTGCAATATACTGCTAACCCACAAATATGTCATTATGAGATATTCACATTTGAAACATCCATAAATCACAAAAAACATGAAGCTGCCTATGTTATTTAACCAACTTATCGGTTGAATTTATATATGATTTTTTTAACAGATTGTAGCGTAGTGGGTAAGGATCGTGTTAATGCATATAACTAATTTTTCACAAAAGTAAGGGTTAGCACTATATTGCACCGATACCCTCTATTGTATGCTAAATTCAAAACAAAACTATTGTACGTTATTCATATCTAAAGCCAGCACTTCTGTATCAGTGTAGGTATGTGCGCATTACATTTTATTACACTAATATACAATGAAAAGAATGAAAAAATATCTTGACATGTGTTCATAGTTATTTTATTCACAATATTAGGATTTCTGGAAATGGGTTTGATGTCACTGATTGCGAATGTATATGGGTAGGCCCTAATGAAATGTATGTGAGAGAACAGTCATCATGATCTGGAGAACCATGTGCTGAGAAGTGTGTGCATGACTGATTTTAGAGAGAGCGAGTGTGTGAGTGTGGGAGAGAAAAATGTTGCTAAACAAATAATTAGAGGAAATCAAGAAATCAAGAAAGACACTCTATATATATATATATATATATATATCTTTTTTTGCGCACACACACACACACACACATATATATATGTGTGTGTGTGTGCGTGTGTATGTATATGTACATCATGTGAAAAATTAGATGAAGAGTTAAATAGAACTTTGCTTTAAATCAAAGCTGCTTCTGATCCATGAGAAGGATCTTTGAGATCTATTTATCTCTATCTTGCCTCTCACACACAAACACACACACATTTATAATAATTTAAATTTGTGCAGAGTGTGTTTGATCAATACAAGGGAAACTGTACAAAAGAGGGTGCTGGGGAGGAAAGATGGGAGGGAAATGGGCAGAATCAGTAAGAAATAATAAAATCAGAGAAATTAAGCTGGAGAAAAACATTTAAAAATAAAATAACAAAAAAATGTGAGTTGATAGGTGAGATATTTTCTGCATTTTAATGGTATCATCACATATACTGTTCCCCCACAACACTGATTACACTGCGAGAGGCATAGACAAACGGCGGGTTTTTCTGACTAAAATAGCGGACGTCCCGCTCCTCTGTGTACTGCACTTCAGTACAGGCGATTTCGACGGAGTGGTCCATCTTGCTCCTCTAGGACCTTTGGTCGGCATGTAAGCCAAACCCCCCCCCCCCGCCCTACCCATCATTCTTACTGGGCGATATAAGAGACAGATGTTCTGCTGAACGTCGAGCCGAGACGAAACGAAACTACTGGAGTGGAAGAAGTTTCGCTTCAGGAGTTCAGTAATTCCCGCGGTTAATCGCAATCCAATCCAAAGGCGATCTATTTCCCCCCTGGCTTTGATAATCGAAGGTTAGTGTTAATACAATTACATTTTGATCATAGAGAGACACAGAATGCTGGAGTAACTGTCTCAGCGGGACAGGCAGCATCTCTAGAGGGAAGAGATTCTCTCCAGAAATGCCACCTGTCCCGCAGAGTTACTCCAGCATTTTGTGCCCAACTTCGATGCAGTTCCCATGCGTTTTGATCCTATTTGGGGTTATGTCCACGCGTCGTTGATGGGTGACCCGGTTCAGGAACAGCGAATCTCCGCGGGAAACCGCTTTTCAAAGCAGCCGCCCCAGACCCGCCTGTTTCACTGCTTGTGTACACTGCCAGGGCCAGGAAGCGAGCGGGCAAGATCATCTCTGACCCCCTCTAACCCTGGTCACAAAAGTTGCAGATGCTGGTTTATATTTAATAAAAGGGACAAATTGCTGGAGTAACTAAACTGGTTTGAAAATATAGAATATTATTTTATTTTTAGTTTAGAGGTGTAACATGGAAACAGGCCCTTCGGCCCACAAGGGCCAATCTGACCCCCATTATTTATTCATACTAAGCCTGTGTTACTTAATTTCTCATTTACTCCTTACGTATTGGAGGCAATTCTTTCAGAGGCCGGTTTTAATCTAGCTGCTTTTATTTATTTGATTGATTTTCTTGTTCAAAGATGGTGCCTTTTTTATGGCAGGAAACCGCTTTTCAAAGCAGCCGCCCCAGACCCGCCTGTTTCACTGCTTGTGTACACTGCCAGGGCCAGGAAGCGAGCGGGCAAGATCATCTCTGACCCCCCTCTAACCCTGGCCACAAACTCTTCGAAGCACTTCCCTCTGGAAGGCGACTCCGGACTGTCAAAGCATCTACAGCCAGACATAAAAACAGCTTTTTCCCCCACGAGTTATAGTTTGACGTGTTATGCTTTATCCTTAATTGTTAACTGTATGTTTGTGTTGTCATTTGTAAGCGGAGCACCAAGGCACATTCCTTGTATATGCATACTTGGCCAATACATTCATTTATTCACTCTCTCCGGCGCTCTTGCCTTCCCCCTTGTTTCACTGCTCTGTCCTGGCCGCTCTTGGAGGTGAGAGGCAGCGAGTGCAAGTGCTTTCTTACATTCTGCGATAAAGTCAGAGAATGCTGAAAGCTCTCAGCAGGTAGTTGGGGCCGTGTGGATGGGAGGCGTTCGTGGCCAACTGAGTGTAGGAGGGAATGACAGAGCAGTTTCAGGTCGCAGGGAATTGCTTGCGCCTGGGTCGACAATTGCTTCACGGTCAGGTGGGACTCCAGGCTGACACATCTCTTTGGAGTTATGCCTGGTGTTTTAATGGAGGCAAGAATTCAATGTAAGGTACAAAAAAGTTGCAGATGCTGGTTTATATTTTTAAAAAGGCACAAATTGCTGGAGTAACTCAAGTGGTTTGAATTTTTTTTTGGTAAAATTGGAACGGACCATAGCTTCCTTTTTATGGGGAAACAAACCACGGCGCATCAGGAAAGAGTATCTCCAGCGGTCCAAGTCAATGGGGGGGATGGGCCTTCCAAATTTCCTTAAGTATTATTGGGCATGTAATATTCAGAAGCTTCTCTACTGGTCTAATCTGGAACACTCCTCTTTGGGCACAAATGGAGCTGTCCTCGTGCCAGTACTCTCTTAGCTCTTTAGTTTGTTCAGGTTTACCGCTTACCTCTATTGCCTGTTCTATGCCCACCGTTACGCACACTTTAAAGATCTGGATGCAATTCAGGAGACACTTTGGTCTTACAAGGCCATCCCTGTATTCTCCAATACATCGCAATTATTTGTTTAAACCATCATGTACTGATTTTACTTTTCAAACCTGGTTTGATAAGGGTATCAGAACTGTTAATGATCTGTATGGTGATGGGACCTTCTTGTCATTTCCAGACCTGTCTGAACGGTTCAACTTGCCCCGATCACATCTATTTCGCTATTTTCAGGTCAGGCACTTCTTACAAAGGCAATTTCCAGAATTTCCAAGTCAGCCCACTTACTCTGAAATTGATTCTATTCTTCTTTTGAATCCCAATGCGCAGAGGCTGATTTCAATTATACACACTGAAATAGACTCCATTAAGCCTGAATCTCTCCATAATCTTAAGGTAGCTTGGGAACAGGATTTGGGGTTTGGCATGACGGATCAGACATGGGAAACTGTGCTGGGACTTGTTCACACTTCCTCAATTTGTGCTAGACATAGTCTTATACAATGTAACATTTTGCATCGCACGCATTACACTAACGCTAGACTAGCAAGAATATTTCCCGGCATGAGTGACGCATGTAACCGTTGTCGACAAATACCTGCCGACTTGATTCACATGTTTTGGACGTGCCCCCGCCTGACTGAATTTTGGACGGGGATTTTTAAATCCTTTAGGGATATATCCGGTATTGATATTCTACCCAATCCTCTTACAGCTCTTTTTGGTGTCCCTTCCGGAACTAATACCCCCCCCCCCCCCCCGATATCTAAAAGTAATTATGTCTTTTACTTCTCTTTTGGCTAGACTTCTTATACTTCTTAATTGGAAGCATGTATTGCCACCCACTCATAATAGATGGATCAAGGATGTGTTATATCACTTAAAGCTAGAGAAGATTAGATTCTCTCTCAAAGGTTCACAGGAAAGCTTTAAAGAAACATGGTTACCGTTTCTAAATTATGCAAAAACTTTAATGATTGTTTTAGAGAATGGGGATAAACCAAAGTGCTGACTGCTTATATGTCTGCCTACACTCTTCCTCCCTTGTCTGTAATCAAAAAAATTATTTAATTTTTATTTTATTTTAAACTTTGTATTTGTTTTACTAATGTCAATGTTTATCTCTGCGTCCGGGATGGGGGGGGGGGGTGTATCTTTACGCGTATTGTTTGTTCATTGTTGAAATAATTGTAAAAACTAATAAACAGATTTTAAAAAAAAATTTAAAGGCACAAATTGCTGGAGTAACTCAAGTGGTTTGAAAATATAGAATATTATTTTATTTTTAGTTTAGAGGTGTAACATGGAAACAGGCCCTTTGGCCCACCGTCCAATCTGACCCTCCATCATTTATTCACACTAATCCTGTGTTACTTAATTTCTCATTTACTCCTTACATATTGGAGGCAATTCTTTTAGAGGCCGGTTTTAATCTAGCTGTTTTTATTTATTTGATTGATTTCCATGTTCAAAGTTGGTGTCTTTTTCATGGCAGAGATAGTGGGAGGACGGAGTTGGAAGTTAACTGAATAGCCCCACATATCTGCATTCACTGAACTTCATAACAGCAGATTCGTAAAGTAATCTGTTTTAATTAAGACCTGGTGAAGGGCCTCAACCTGAAACCCCTGAGGAAGTGGTTCTCAACCTGAAACATTACCGATTCCTTTACTCAGATGCTGCCTGACCTGCTGAGTTACTCCAGCATTTTGTGCCTATTTTTGGTGTAAACCAGCACCTGCAGTGCCTCCCTACCCAATGTTTGCCTCCACAGATGCTGCTAGACCTGCTGAATTCCTCCTACCATTTGGAGATTCCAGCATCTGCAATCTCCTGTGTCTCCTCTGTTTTTATTTCTCTCGAGTCATTACATTGTTCAGAAGCCGACTGGTTTCATATATTGCTCTGTCTGCACCAATCAGTTGTAACTCTATCATAATTTAAACTGCTGTTCCTAGTAATATATAATTACAGTGAAAAGGATAAAGTATTATATTGGATGCAAAGAACTGCAGATGTTGGTTTACAAAAAAAGCCACAAAGTGCTGAAGTAACTTGGTGGGTTAGGCAGCATTTCTGGAGAACATGAACTCTTCACATCGGGACTCTTCTTCAGACTGAGTTACTCCAGCACGTTGTATCTTTTATTATTTTTTAATAGTTGTGAAGACAATGCAGAGGCTGCAGTGGGAAACAGAGTTATGTGTGTGGACAAATGATGGAGCATAATGTGGTGCGTATATGGTAATGGTTGAGAACTTCAAGTTTCTGGGGCATTCATATTAGCAAAGATCTATCATGGACCAACTATATTAATGTGACACCCAAGAAGACACACCGACATCTCTACTTACTGAGGAGTTGGATGAAATTCAGCATGTCTCCTGTGGCACCTGCAACATATAAAGCTTACTGTCTGGTTGCATCACAGCTTGGTTTGGGAACAGCTCTCCCCAAGACCACAAGAAATTGCAAACAACTGTAAATCAAGCTCAGTTCAACTGGCCTATGCCTCCATCTACACCGTATGCTGCCTTAGAAAGGAGCTAAGATAATCAAAGATTTGTCCCATCCTGGTCATTCTTTCTTATCTCTGCTCCTGTCCAGCAGAAGGTACAGAGGTTGATCTATATCCAGCTATAGCCCTAGATAGCTTTCTATTCCATCTTCAGCACCTCGAATTGATACCTTTGATTTGTACCAGCATCTGCAGTTATTTTCCTACACCTCTAATTTTCATGTCACCTGCAAACTTATTAATCATAAACACCCATATTCACTTCATGTTGAAGATATATATCACAAACAAGGTTCCCAGCAGTGATCCTTTCCAGTGCACTCCAATATTTTGCTGGTCCTCCACAACAGAGGAGGACTTTTCCTCTCATTTCTGGCACATTCCCTTGTCACTGTTGCACCTACCTATTGCCTCCTTCTTCTGTGTAATGAATTGCACTTTTCCGACCAAGTGTACCTTCCCTCATCTAAAACTTTCCACCTCAACAACTAACTATTCCATATCTTGATTTTCTCATATCAAACCGTGCTGTGCTCAGCTTTCTAATTAAGTACAATAAGATCTTTGGAATGTTATGATTAGGGAAACTTTTGAAATAAAGTTCAAAAGAAAATGAAAGCAGTGTGAAATTTCAGTTGCAGATGCTGGTTGTTAAAATCCAGTCGATTTTTGTTTGATTCTTTTCCCGATTTAAAGTTGGCGCCTTTTATTTTGGCTGTTGTGGAAAGAAGGGAAATAACTGAATAGCGCCATCTGTCTTCATTTACTGAATATAATATCCCAGAACAACAGGTTCTCGAAAGATCTATTTTACTTTTCTCAACTCATTTATGTTGTTTGGAAGCTAATTGGCATGAAATCAGAAGCAGATTTTTCATAAATCACCCTCTATGCACCAATTAATTGCAATACTGTCAATTTTTAAATCCTAGTACAACGATAATTACGATGATAAAGAGAAAACATTATTTTGGATATTTGTGAGGAGAATGCAGGGTCTGCAGAAGGAAACAGGTTATGTGAGTGAACAAAGGTTTGGCAGATGAAGTATAATTGTGGGAAAGTCTGAGATGAGCTATTTTGATAGGAAGAATGATGAAATGCAAAATATTTTTAAAATAGAGAAAATGCTTAATGTTTTAAGGCATCCTTGGCTCAGAAATATTACAGAAACTTTTCTAAGACAACTAGCTCACTGTTTATTCAGCATTCTCCCCTCTGCACTGCACGTAGGAATAGATACCGTGACCAATGTGTATGGAGCTGTTTCCTGTTGAGGGACATGGGGAAACAGGAATGTGGGAAACATTTAGTGTGAGCAGTCTCTGCAAGTTGACAAAGTGTTGGTATTGGTTTATATTTGTTTGCGTGAGTACAATCAAGCCATACACAAGTACAATAGATTTTGTAAAGAATAAATATCGGAGTGCAGAGGATGGTGTTACAGCATTACAGTTACTGAGAAGGCACAGATAAAGAAAAGTGCAAGGTCCGCAATGAGGTAGGTTGGGGGATCAAGACTATGCTCTAGTTTATGAAAGGACTGTTCAGTAGCCTGATAGCAGCAGGGAAGAAGCTGTTCCTGAATCTGTTGGGATGTGCTATCAAGCTTTTGCATCTTCAAAAGCTGCAAGAAGTATGAGTTATGTCATCACTCAAGAGCTTTGGGTTCTTTTAATAATAAGAAAGTTTATCGAGTGAAGTTTGGAAGCCAATTGGCATGAAATCAGAAGCAGATTTTTCATAATTCCCCTTCTATGCACCAATCAATTGCAATACTGTCGATTTTCAAATCATAGTACAACGATAATTACGATGATAAAGAGAAAACATTATTTTGGATATTTGTGAGGAGGATGCAGGGTCTGCAGAAGGAAACAGGTTATGTGAGTGAACAAAGAGCTTTAGGTTCATTTAATAAGAAGAAAGTTTATCAAGTGAGATCCAGCATGGAAGCTGGTGCTCAGGTCGCTCACATGAATATTTTCTTAATGTCTTTTATTACAGGACTGAATCGGGTTGGAGTAATCAAGAGGAGTGGATTTGGAAAAAGCCACATCTAACGGGGACTAAGTTTTGCATCAGGAGGGCATTATTTCTCATAAGTATTTGCACCAATTGGAATTTAAATCCACAACAATCTCTATCATTGAGAGTTAATGATTAGTGTTAATACAATGACAGTTACTCTCAAGATAGACACAGAATGCTGGAGTAACTCTGGGTAAGGCAGCATCTCTGGAGAAAAGGAATAGGAAGCATGACCTATTCCGTTTCTCCAGAGAGGCTGCTTGATCCGCTGAGTTACTCGAGCATTTTGTGTCTATCTTTGGTGTAAACCAGCATTGCAGTTCCTTCCAAGACGGTCTCAATTTGTTTTGTTCAGATATAGACTATAGTAGGTTCCTGTCCATTGCAACTTGTTTAATTGGGATCCTATTCCCACACCCTCTTTCATTTAATTGGGGCTTCGCTCCCACGCATCCCCCCCCCCCCCAAACTATCTTTGATTGTACTTTACTGGCTTTACGTTGCACTAAACTATATTCCCTTATGTATCTGTACACTGTGTATGGCTCGATTTTAATCTAGTTAGCACGCAACAAAGACTTTTCACTGTACCTCCGTACACATGGAAATAAGCTAAACTGAAACTGATACCTCCATTCCCATCCTTTTAAAATCCAAATACCATGTTCCTTTAAACTCAACTGTTTCATTATTTGTTATATCACTGAACAATATCCAAAAAGGGTGAATTAAATGTGTGCTTGTATATTAGAAATAATATCCGATAGTTTGTGAATTCTGACACCACCAGAGTGCCGTGGGTGCTGGATTATCGGAACTTTACTGTATCATGTTTGCCAACCAGTACTTGAAACTAGTTGGCACCTCTTTAATCACAATGCAAAGTGCTTGCTAATTTGTGCCGAGACTAGTCAAAATATTATACTGGACAAGAATCATCAATGACTAACAATGAGAGGAAACACACACCATTTAATGCATTGGTTTTGAGATCACGTACCTCCATCAATTGCATGTTGTTTTTGCTGTTCATTGACATTACCAGCATTAAGTTCCAATATCCAATAGTCCTCTATGTCAAAGATAGACACAATGCTGGGGTAACTCAGTGGGTCAGGCAGCATCTCTGGAGAAATAAGATAGGTGATGTTTCAGGTCAGGCCCCGTATTCAAGACCCCGTGGAAGTGAAAAACGTCTTCAAAGAAATTTCACAGTGGAACGGATAAATGTAATAAAAAGGAACTGCAGAAGCTGGCAGCATCTATAAGTTGGCTTCACTAGTTTGCTACCACATTTACAGATGCAGCAGGTGCTTCTTTTGTCCTGCCCTTTGCACTGAGGATACGCTCCGTGTTGTAGTCTTGTGTGACACTACAAACACGTGAGACGACTTAGATGCAGAACAGATCCGCCAGTTGACAATTGGTGGTCCACGAGGCACAGCAGAAGCAGAAATGTAAACTACATCAACCAGTGCCATCAAACAAGGAGATTAACCGTGATTCATCCAGGCATGCAGAGTGTGCTAAACAACAAGACACAATTTACAGTCAGAAACTAAGTGATCTCACAATCTACAGGCCTAATTAAAAATCTGTGATGATATCAGATCTAGTAAATGGTGGTGGAAAATTAAACAATTACTGGAGAACAACCCCAGCCTTGTGGTTGGAGTGGCCCAGTGAAGCAGTGGTGTGCAGTGAAGAAAACACTGAGCATTCATGACCCTGTTCACCCACAAGTGCTAAATAAATACTCTGTCCTGAGATTCCCACTGCAAAGCATTAATTTCTCACACATTGAATGACATGGACACATATGCAATGAGACCTTTAACCGCAATGGGAAGTTTGATATTGCTGTTGAGTTTCCATCTGATACATTTCCTATGTTATGTTTTATTCCAGGATGGCTCTTGAGAGCATACGATTGATGGAGACCCCGTATCCGGACCTGGTGCTGGATGCAGGCACTGTAGACTTTGGGGAAAAGCATAGGAAAAACATGAAAGACCATTCCTTGAAAAAGGCGCAGTGCAGGAACTTAGTTATAGCGGCATGTGCCCTTTTAAATTCTGGTGGTGGAATCATTCATGTGAAAGTCGGGAATGAGGATTACAACCAGCGCACTGATGCAATTGGATTAGATATAGAAACAGAAATTCACAGTTTGGTAATAAAGCAGTCATTCGTAGAATTCATGCAGCAAGATACCACCATGTGGATTTTTGTGCAGTCTTGGATCAGTAGCATTAATGAAAAGAGTAAATTGCCAAGGTTGTGTTCTATAGCAAGCAATGTTTACTGTATAAGTAGGAGAGGCACTCAGTGTATTCAATTAAGTCCCCTTGAAGTGGAGGAATTATTCCAAACAAAATCCACTTCATCCCGAAGTAGTGATGACCCTAAATGTAGGAATACTGAGTTAGCTTTTGATATGTTAGTTCAAAATGAATTTCAACATGGTGCCGATTTCGGTATCGGTGAATCTGAACACATTGAATTTAAAGATTTTTCAGGGGAAAGGATATCCAACAGGATAAATGAAGTAATTCCAACATTAATGTCTTCCTTTGCAAATGCAAATGGTGGGTTTATATTCATAGGTGTCACTGATTCGAGGGTAGTTGTTGGATGTAAGCTTGAAGATCCTAAAAGTTTTATATCCAACATTGTCAAAAAAAACCTCAAGATTGAACATAATTGTTCCTGTCGAAGGGGCATTGCATACACACTTAATGCTGCCAGTGTTATGAAGGGATCAGAAGTTGTTGGCTCTTTGATAATGTTATACATTGAGCAGTCATGCGGTGTAGTATTTGCTGACAATCCTGACAGCTGGACAGTAGAAGATGACCACGTTAAGAGAATGGAATCTACTAAATGGACTGAGATGTTGTTGGCTAAAGATCCTGGTAAGTGCCTGTTGTCTAAAATCTTTTGATGTTCACCCCACACAGTGGAAATATTCAAGTGTAATAAAGTTAAATTCTCCGGATTGCTGGTGATGTATAATTTTGAACATTTTATCTTTCCTGCAGAGATGGAAGAAAAATGTATGAATTTTAAGAAGGAATTAAGTGTGACTGCATCACCACCAAAGTGTATGCCTGTGTTTTCACTTGGAGGGGATGACTCTTTGGACAAGATAGTACAAAAGCTCTATAAAGGTTTGAAGCAACAGTGATTTTTTTTCATTGTTTCAATTGTGCTTTATTATCACATGCAAAATACTGAAGTTCTTTTTGAGTCGCCAGTTTGGCACCATTTCCAAAGACCTGTCCGTGTGTTTGGTCTTTGTCTGGGTTGTTCAGCGATGCCCCTAACCTAAGCTGGTCACCTTTGTTGAACGGGGGCACCTCCTGCAGCCGACTTTGAAGGCGTGGAAGGTAAGTCCCGGGTCCCTCTCCGACTGGCCCTTGTTCCTCGTGATCGTCATCGCTGGCTCCCTCTTCTTCAGTACTCTGGTCTCTGGAGGACGAGCAGGGGCTGGGCTGGGCGCGGCACCTTCCCCCCACTAGAGGCCGCGGCCACTGAGACTTTCTGCGGGTTCCCGGTTCGGCGTCGGACGAGCCGGATGTGCTGCCGGGCATGGCTGCGGCACCCAGGGAGGCCCCCTGTAGTAAATGCCATAGAGTCGCGCAACATGGAAACAGGCCATTCATCCCACCATGTCCACGCTGACCAGTGGGAACCATTCCATATTAATCACATCTTCTAGTACTTAGCCTGCATGCCAAGGCAATTCAAGCGCTTGTCTAGACATTTCTTAAATGTTCTCAGCGACTAAGTTTCTACTGCTCTCTCAGGCAATGTATTGCAGGTACTTGCCACTTTGATGAAGGAAGCCCCCCCTCTCTCGACTCCCCTCTCAGATCTCTTCTTGCCCCTTAGTGCAAATCTACTTCACTGAGTTTTATCTACCTCTGAAAACATTTCCTGCTGTCTCTCCCAACCTCCACATCTCATAATTTTGTGTTGCTCTTCTATTTCTTCGTAAACTCCAGGGAAAACAGACCTAGCCTTCCCAGTCTCTTCTCGTACTGAAATACTCTAGCCCAGGCAATTTCCTGGTGAAACTCCTCTACATCCTCTCTCACATCCTACCTATAGTGTAGTGACATAACTACATACACAGTATTTTATGCTAATGTCTGAACAGACATGGGCAGCACGTTGGCTCAGAGGTAGAGTTGCTGCCTAACAGCGAATGCAGCGCCGGAGACCCGGGTTCGATCCCGACTACGGGTGCTGTCCGTATGGAGTTTGTACGTTCTCCCCATGATCTGCATGGGTTTTCATCAAGATCTTCGGTTTCCTCCCACACTCCAAAGACGTACAGGTTTGTAGGTTAATTGGCTTGGTAAATGTAAAAGTTGTCCCTAGTGGGTATAGGATAGTGTTAATGTGTTGGGATCTCTGGGTCGAAAGGGTCTGTTTCCACACTGTATCTCTAAACAGTATTTTATGAAGTTGGGCCATCACCATCCTGCTCTTGTATTCAGTACCATGACATGAAGACCAGTATCCCAAATGCCCTTTTAACGATGTCATCTACCGCATTACTGCCAACAAGAATGATTGGACTTTTACATCAAGGACCTTCTGTTCCTCAATATTCCCTGCACCTCAACCACTCGTGGTGTACGGCCGTGCCTCATTAGTATTCCCAAAATACATCGCCGCACGTTTATCAGCATCAAACTCCACCTGCCCATTTCTCAGCCCAATTCACTGACATCAATATCTTCCTTTGGCCCAAGACTATCCCGTACACTATCAACAACTTCACTAATTTTGTGTGTCATTTGCAAAGTTATTGATCATGCCGTTACATTCTCATCCAAATTATTTACATTCATTACCACTCGTCATGGATATTCAATCACAAAAATAACCCTATACATCACCCTCTGTCTTCTATTCCAAACCATTTGGATCCAATTTACCAACTTGCCCTGGATTTAGGAACAGTCGCCGATGCAGGGTTTTGTGGAATTCCTTATTGAAGTACATGTAAACCACATCTACTCATGTTTATCTATCAATACATGTTAGCTACTCAAAAAAATTAAATCAGATTTTGTTAGACAGGATCTGTCCTTGACAAAGCTGGCTACCTCTGATCAGCCCCTACCTATCCAGGTGATCAATAACCCTGTCATCTAGGATTTTCCATCTTCCCCACTACTGATATGAGGCTCATGGGTCTATAGTTAACAGGCTTTTCCCTGATATGCTTCTTGACAATAGGAACCACATTTGCCATCCTTCAGTCATGTCACATGGACAATTAAAAAATCTCATCCAGAGCCCCAGCAATTTCTTGCTTGCCTGCCATTGCAGCTTGAGATACAGCTCATTTGGTCATTTAAACCTGCTAAGGCATCAAGTACCTCCTCTTTGTTTGTGGAGGCTTGCAATCGAATTTCTCCTTCCAAATGTCTGAACCATCCAACTACAAAGTCTGCTCTGTGAATACCAACAAAATTAATTCAGATTTTGTTAGACAGGATCTGACAATCAAGGGGCGTGGCTGCGTTCTGCAGCTGCGGCTCACCGGCAGTCTCTCTGTCTTTTTGTTTTTGTCTTTTGTTATTGTTTAAATGTATGTTTTGATTTATTTTTAGCTCTGTATATGTGGGGGGTGGGGGAAACCTTGTTTTCTAATCTCTTCCTCAACGGAGATGCGACCTTTACCGTGTCGTATCTCCGTTCGCGCTACGGCCTAACACTGGGGAGTCGGCGGCCTCCAGCTGGGATCGACCTTGAAGACTCTGGTCGCAGGGCCTGGACTTACCATCTCAGAGGCTTCGGCCGTGGGCCCTGCAGACCACAACATCGGGAGTTCGCAGGTCCCTGGCTGGTGACCGGCTTTCGGGAGCTCCAGCCGTAGCAGCTTCGACCGCCCCGAAGCGCGAGGTTTGATTGACCCGCTCGCAGGCCCCTCATCGCCCTGCGTGGCCTGGCCGCGGCACTTTCCATCGCCCGGTGTGGGCTCAGGACCTTCATCGGCCTGCTCGGCTCGGCCCTGGGGACTTTCCATCGCCCGGTGGGGGCTTCAAAAGTCGGGAGCCTCGATCGCCTCGTGGCACCACGGGAGAAGGATGAGGAGGAGATAAGACTTTTCTTTGCCTTCCATCACAGTGAGGGTGTGCCTGGAGCAATCACTGTCATGGCTGTTTGTGTTAAAATTGTAATTGTGTGTCTCGTGTTTTTATTGTCTAATGCCGGACCCTGACGTGAGAGGACGCTGGCGCTATTTGTTCGCCGCTTTTCCGTCAGGATAGTTCGTCTGTTTGTTTTTATGTCATGACTGTTTTTGTAAAGCGTATTTGAGCACTTGGAAAATCGCTATATAAAATAAATGTTTATTATTATTATAAAATTAATTCATTTTAGTCCCCGTATATATGGTCTAGCTTCCCAATGGATCCTACTCTTTCCTGGTTATTTTTTTGCCGCTGACATTTGTTGAACCTGATTTGCCTTCCTAATTTTCTTACTTTAGTTTAGACATGCAGAGATACAGCGCGGATATCCTTTCGTCCCCACCGAGTCCGCGCCACCCCCGCACACTAAAACTAAAACACACACTTGAGATGATTTACAATTTTACCAAGCAAATTAACCTACAAACCTGTACGTCTTTGGAGTGTGGGAGGAAACCGGAGCTCCCGGAGAAAATCCACGCATGTCACGGAGAACGTACAAATTTCATACAAACAGCACCCATTGTCAGAATGGAACCCGGGTCTCTGGCACTGTAAGGCAGCAACTCTAGAATTAGATTCAGATTTACTTTAACTATGTCTGCCGCTGCCATTTCATGACTCCAATTAGCCTTCCTAATTTCCTTATTTATTTTCTCCCGACACTTTTTATATCCTTGATGGATTTCTACACCTACCATATGCTTTTTTTCTCTTTATCCTCACCTGGACATCCAGGGTTTCCTGTACCTGTTAGCCTTGCTTTCTATCCTGGCAGGTACATATTGGTCCTGAACTCACGCTATTTCATTGAATGCTTGCAATTATGCAGATGTAGACTTACCTGTAAGTGGATGCTCCCAGTGTTGCCTTTGCCCAGTAAGTTGCAACTGATAATGCAACTAAATAGGGTTATGGTGAGTGAAGGGACAACATATCTCTTCAGTCATGAGATGTTACTTAATGTGACCAAGAAATAGAGGTTCAATTGAAAAAGAACATGTCCAAACAGAAGATAGACACAAAGTGCTGGAGTAACTCAATGGGACAGGCAGCGTCTGTGGAGAGAATGAATGCGTGATGGTTCGAGTTGAGAGCCTACTTCAGACTGCTGTCCATACAGATACTGAAAGATAAACAGAGGAAAAATGGGATTACATTATGAAAGAAAATAAATTTAATGTTTGACATTTTTAACAATAGTATTTCACTCGTGTGAAGGAATGATATCACACTAGTTTGCTCATTTTTGTGTATAAGATTTTTGGTCGTTGATAAATGTGTTATTAAAATGATACTTATACAATTAAGTACCTTTCTTTGGCAGATTTACTGAATGTGAATGTTCAGGATAGTGATGAAACTCTGGGAGGTTGGCAGTGAACTGCCGTTTCCATGTAGCAAAACATGTGGCAATTTACAAAGCTCAGGTTACCTCAACCCAATGACCTAGTTGGAGCAAGTTGTTCTAATGCTATTTAGTACCTTTGTCATCAGTTTAATAATGCAGTTTTCACTCTATCATTTTCAGAAGACGGTAATTCATTTAGTGGAATCAAAACATATCCAGAATCGGTCTATGAAGAACTAATTTATGATCATCCAAATTTGAAAAGCCTGCTCCCTGGAATGAAACCTGAAGGAAGAGAAGGGATTCTGATATTCTCCAGAAGCTGGGCTGTTAATATTAACTTACCAGGGCACCCAGGTGTAATATGCGATGCCCTGCTCCTGGCCACGGGCGGAGCTCCACTGCTCTATACTATTGTCAAAGAAGAAAACGAGGCAATAACTGAATATTCAAGAAGCAAGGCCATGACCATCAAACAAAAGCTGGTGAATGTGGGTGGATATGCAGGAAAACTCTGTGTCATTCATAAAATCCTTCACTATGTAGACCCTGAAATGGCTGAAGATGGTAATGCAAGCAGTCAGCAGCAGACTGAGAATGTGTTACCAGTTCGGTACCCACCGAGTTATGAAGACTTAACACAAGATGACATCACAAAATTGCTGAAAGCAGTCACCATTGTTAATCTACATTTCACGTCTGTCCTAAGTGATAAGATTGGCAGTGAATTTTTCAATCTACTATCATTGCAACAATTTGAGATTCTTGATTCAAAACACGACATTAAGAAATGTAAAAAACTGTTCATACATGGTCTTCCTGGAACTGGCAAAACAGTTATGGCCGAACAACTCGTCAGAAGAATTATCAACACCTTCCGCTGTGGAAAAGATGGAGTTCTTTACATTTGTGAAAATAGTCCTTTGCAGATAATTATGAGGTAATATCTGCATTTCTACCATTGCAAGTTCTAGCATTACAATTTATTTGGCGTATAGTGTGGAGTTCTGGTCGCCCCATTAGCGAAAAGATGTGGAGGCTTTGGAGAGGGTGCAGAGGAGGTTTACCAGAATACTGTCTGGATTAGAGGGTTCCAGCGACTGGCAAAGGTTGGATAGATTGGATTGGTTTCTCAAGAACGTTGGAGGTTGAGGGGAGACTTGATAGAAGTCTATAAAATTATGAGAGGCATAGATAGGGTAGACAGTCAGAATATTTTCCCCAAGTGGAAATGTCCAATAATAGAGGGCGTATCCATAAGGTCAAGGTTTAATGGCGATGTGTGGGGCAAGCTTTTTTTACAAAGAATGATTGGGGCCTGAACACATTGGCAGGGGTGGTGGTGGAGGCACATACAATGGTGGCATTTAAGATCCTTTTAGATAGGCTCATGGAAGTGCAGGGAATAGAGCACTTTAAATGGATTATGTGTAGGCAGATAAGATCTGCAAATGGTGGTGCATGTATGGAACAAACTGCCAGAGGAGGTAGTTGAGGCAAGGACTGTCCCTTCGTTTAATGAACAGTTAGACAAGTACATGGATAGGACAGGTTTGGAGGGATATAGACCAAGTGCAGGCAAGTTGGATTAGTGTAGCTGGGATATTGTTGATCGGTTTGGGCAAGTTGGGCCATAGGGCCTGTTTCCACACTCTATCACTCTATCACTCAATTTGTGTTACTTGGCATCACGGTTGGCACCAGCATTGTAGGCCGAAGAGCCTATTGGTGTGCTGTACTATTCTGTGAGAGTTCTCTATCTTCAAAATAGACAGTTGTATTTGACAGCCATAGAGCTGTACAGCATGGAAACATGCCCTTCAGCCCACCATGCACATGTTGACCAAGTTGCCATTCTAGCCTTGTCCCATTTGCCTGCATTTGGCCCATAACTCTAACCCTTTCTACCCATGTATCTGTCAAAATGTAGGTCAGTCAGCTCCTCTGACTGACCTACCTTTCCATTTCTGCTCCTACTTGCCGTGGCTCTGGGAGTAATCCAGAGATTACCGCCTTTGAGATCCTGTTTTTAACTTGTAATTTGGAAAATCTCTCTATCCTATCGATAATCCTTATTGGTCTGGTCGATATCTTGACCTCGTCTACCTTGTTATGTTCATAATCAACATTGTAGACTGAAAAGATTTTTTAAAAATCCTTTACTTCAGGATGTCCAAACCCACTATGAAATGTAGTCCAACAGAACCTGACAACCATTTTGTACAGAACAAGGGATCAGGAAGCAGTAATGTGATAACGATCAGTCAGTCCATTTGTGACGGACAAATGTTGGCCAGGACTCCAGAGATAACTCCCTTGTCCTTTGAGTTTGCCTCATGGCACATGGGTCCTGGCTTCACATCTCATCCAAAGGATGTTGCAACTGCTTTGGAGTATCACTGGATATTGTTGTTCAGGTTTCTGGAGTTGAATCTACAAACTGAGATGAGACAAAGCCACAGCTGGCAAGCTTTCCATTGCAGTCCTGCAGAAACATCTGCACAAGTATTAACTATGTGCCCAGATGCATGAAGACTTTCACTATTTATTGCTTCTGAAATTTTATTTTTGACACATATCATGTTTTTTAAATATAAGAAAATAACTGCAAATGCTGGTAGAAATCGAAGGTATTTATTCACAAATGCTGGAGTAACTCAGCAGGTCAGGCAGCATCTCAGGAGAGAAGGAATGGGTGACGTTTCGGGTCAAGGCCCTTCTTCAGACTGATGACAGGGGGGCGGGACAAAGGAAGGATATAGGTGGAGACAGGAAGATAGAGGGAGATCTGGGAAGGAGGAGGGGAAGAGAGGGACAGAGGAACTATCTAAAGTTGGAGACATCGATGTTCATACCACTGGGCTGCAAGCTGCCCAGGCGAAATATGAGGTGCTGTTCCTCCAATTTCCGGTGGGTTTCACTATGGCACTGGAGGAGGCCCATGACATAAAGGTCAGCCTGGGAATGGGAGGGGGAGTTGAAGTGCTCGGCCACCGGGAGATCAGGTTGGTCAATGCAGACCGAGCGCAGGTGTTGAGCGAAGCGATCGCCGAGCCTGCGCTTGGTTTCGCCGATGTAAATAAGTTGACATCTAGAGCAGTGGATGCAATAGATGAGGTTGGAGGAGGTGCAGGTAAACCTTTGCCTCACCTGGAAAGACTGTTTGGGTCCATGGATGGAGTTGATGGGGGAGGTAAAGGGACAGGTGTTGCATCTCGTGCGGTTGCAGGGGAAAGTGCCCAGGGTTGGGGTGGTTTGGGTAGGAAGGGACGAGTGGACCAGGGAGTTACGGAGGGAACGGTCTCTGCGGAACGCAGAGAGGGGTGGGGATGGGAAGATATGGCCAGTGGTGGGGTCCCGTTGTAGGTGATCGAAGTGTTGGCGGATGATTTGTTGGATACACTGGCTGGTGGGGTGGAAGGTGAGAACGAGGGGGATTCTGTCCTTGTTGCGAGTGGAGGGAGGGGGAGCAAGAGCGGAGCTGCGGGATGTAGAAGAGACCCTAGTGAGAGCCTCATCTATAATGGAAGAGGGGAAGACCCGTTTCCTGAATAATGAGGACATCTCTGATGCCCTAGTGTGAAACACCTCATCCTGGGCGCAGATGCGGCGTAGACGGAGGAATTGGGAGTAGGGGATAGACTTTTTGCAGGGGACCGGGTGGGAAGAAGTATAGTTTTTTAAATAATATTTTATTGAATTTTTAATAATATATTATTGAATTTTAATTTTAGCCGAAGATTGGAATGTACGTGTGTTACAAGGAAAACGTTTATGAAGCAGGAGTTTCCAAGTGTGAAACATATCATTGTTGATGCGGCTCAAAACTTCCGCATTGAAGATGGTCTCTGGTATGAAAAGGCTGAGGGTCTCAGAACAAAAGAAGAAACGCATCCTAATGGACCAGGAGTCTTCTGGATTTTCATGGATCATTTCCAAACTTCCCACATTTTTAAGACTGGGTTACCCAGAATTGATTCACAGGATCCAAAAGAGGAGTTGACAATAGTGGTTCGGAATGCAAAGGAAATACAAAATGTTGTCCTTGAACATGTCAAAAAGAGTTTACAATCTGGGAAAGAAGGATCTAGATTTCTGGAAGACCTAGCTCAAAGTGCCATTTGCAATCACTCATTTGGAGGGGTGGCTACGATTAATGATAAAATGACACACGAGGAGATTGTTAGCAACTTAGCTGAGCAAATACAATTGTACTTTAAGGAAGGCTATGCACCTAAAGATATAGCCATCCTGTGCAGTATTCACACAGAATGTGACAGGTACCGTGAACCACTACTGGCATTGCTTAATACACGTTTAGTAAGTGCAGAGGAAATACGGGAAAATGCTATTGTCCTAGATAGTTTCCGCCGATTTTCAGGCCTAGAAAGGTCAATTGTATTTGGCATCAACCCTGTACCTCATTCAACACAGAGCGAACTAACTCCTAATATTATGGTCTGTGTGGCTTCGCGAGCAAGGACAAAACTTCATATATTTTATGAAGGTCCCTCTCCTCTTGGCTCTATGCATAATAATTGAATCTGAGGTCGCTTTTAAAGGGGTGGGATAATTATTGATGATACAAGACAATTCTTAACATTTAATGTGGGTGTGGTAGTAAAGGGTGGGTGTTGCTTCAAAGAGTGCAGTTTCTAACAGAATGCAAAGGTTTGGACTTGTTAAGTGGGAGATAAGAGCTGCTTCTTTGGTGTTTTAATTCAATCAGGATTCAATTAATAAACATCTGCATGAACGGTTTGTAGATTAGGATAGTGCTAAATCCATGAATGAGAGGGCAGTGCTGCACTCTGAAATTTATAGTTTAAACCGGGAAAAAAATGTTTCTTAGAATTAATAGACAATTTATTTACATTGTGGGGGATGGCTGAAACCTGCAGTTTCTGCAGCATGTGGGTATTCAGGACACCACAATTCCTGGGGAGCATGTCTGCATAAAGTGCCTTCAGCTGCATGAACCTGACCTCAGGATTCTGAAGCTTGAGAAATAGCTGAGGTTGCTGCAGGGTCAGGGAAGCCGGGAGTTTTCTCCGCTGTATACTCCAGCAACTGGCTATCTCATAGCCTCTGCATTTGAAAGACAGGAAACTTGGGAATATTGAGGGTGTGTATTTTTCTTAATCCAGTGGTGAATGACGATTGCTTGAAAGAGGTAGGCTAGAACATAGCACCGTTGATAGAGGACTTCCCACAGAGATACAGAGAAGGGTAGAAATGTAATGGCTGTGGAGGATAGCATGGTCAGGGGTTCAGAGCAGTGTTTCTCTAACTATCTGTGTATTTCATGCCTGACGGGTTGCCTCCCTGGTGCCATGGTAAAAGAACTTCACCAAGGACACAGTGAATGGTAGGGCTCTGGGTAGTGTTGTAGAGCAGAGGGATTTAGGAGTGGAGATGCATAGTTCCCTGAAGGTGGAATCGCAGGTAGATCGGGTGGCTTTTGGCACATTGGCCTTCATCAGCCAGAGTATTGAGTATAGGCGTTGGGAGGTCATGCTGCAGTTGTAAAAGACGTTGGTGAGGCCACATTTTATTGTGTTCAGTTCTGGGCACTGTGTTATAGGAAAGATGTTGTCAAGTTGGAAAGGGGACAGAGAAGATTTACATGGATGTTGCCAGGTCTAGAGGGTCTGAGCTATAGGCAGAGGTTGAGTAGGCTGGGACTCTATTTCTTGGAGTGCAGGACGATGAGGGATGATCTTATAGAGGTGTATAAGTCCATGAGAGAAATAGATCGCATAGTCTCTTGCCCAGAGTAGGTGAATCGAAGACCAGAGGACATAGCTTTAAGGAAAAGTGGAAAAGATTTAATAGGAATCTGAGGCGTAACCTTTTCACACAAAGGGTGGTGGATGTATGAAACAAAGTGCCAGAGGAGGTAGTTGAGGCAGGGACTATCCCAACATTTAAGAAGCAGTTAGACAGGTACATGGATAGGACGGGTTTGGAGGGATATGGACCAAATGCTGGTAGGTGGGACTAGTGTAACTGAGACATGTTGGCCGGTGTGGGCAAGTTGGGCCAAAGGGCCTGTTTCTATATTGTATCACTCTCTGACTCTATGACACATAACATTCTAAAATGGAGGGGGACGACGAC